>NW_024582056.1:11913771-12168763 GCF_017639235.1 Corvus kubaryi
TATCCGTACATTTAGCAGCCATTTATTGTTGACTATGGGACCAATAGCTCAGGAATTTATACCAGTACATGTATTCACAACATGAGTGTCAAGCAATACTTCACTTTTGCTGCATGAAGGCTAGCTGCATGCTTCCTACTGAGATGTTTACAAGGTTTGTAAAGGGCTCACAGGAATCTGGGATCCCAGATTCCCAGGAAGGAAATTGTACATAATTAGAAGGCTGTCCAGGAAATTGGGGATGGATGTAGAGTAGGAGAAAGTAGATAAGTTGGCATGGGTGGAAGCTGAAATGGATCCTCAGAAGGGGCAATGAGCATCACCACCTGAAATATTTCACTTCTACATTCTTGCTTTTCTGTTCTGCATTGTTTTAATTTATGGACTCTCTTGCAGGTCTGTACCAGTTTTCTCAGTGAAACAGAGTCGAAGTCCCATAGCCATGATATGTCAAGCTGGGCCTTAATTAGTGAGCCAAACTCCTGGACAGTACAGTGCCCAGAAAGCAAGCGAAAGGTTAAAGTGTGGATATTCACACCCCTTTCTTGGTCTTGTTTACTTCACAGGTATGTATGTAGCCAGCTGTCTGCCAAGGCTGTACCCTTTCCATAAAGTCATATTTATCTATAGGATAATGAATCAGACAGAAAATCAATGCGACATTTCAAATATGGCCTCATTAGTGCCCTTGTTTAGTGTCAAGAATAAATATCTAGAAGGTTGCTCAGCATTTCTCTTCTCACTTTATGGAATTATATTTTCCTTGCCTTATTGCCTTTACACACTGTGTTGAATTTAATTCTAGCCACTAACCCTATAATCCTTAGCTTGCTCTGTAATTTATAGTTACGATCTTTGACTGGTTATTTCTTTATTTGTCTTGCAGACCTTCTAATTTGCATCTGCTCCTGTGAGTTACATAAGCTGCTTACTCATCCCACACTCCTGCAGAATTGTTGCAGACTTTGCTCCACTCCCTGAGTCACATGCAGCAGATGAACTGTGAAAGAACAGTGCTCTGTACTCATAAGATTGCTTTACCTCCTCACAAAACTTACTATTTCTGTTTACAAATCCACTCTGCCTCTGATCTTCCAAGTCTTGACTTTCTCTTTTCATATGCTTCAGAGTTTTTTGTCACTTACCATTTCTTGCAGTCTAGGAGAGCAGAATGACTTCCTTTGAAGTGATTCGGGATTAAAGAAATTCACACCTGTCTCCTCATCTTTGTCAGTTATCTATTACCACCCTTCCCCTGCCATCTCTGTTCTTCTCAGCCCAGCTGGGTTTTTCAATTTGTTTGTTTCATGGTGATGCATGAGAAGTTCAATAGAGGAACTGATCTGGACGACACACAACTTCATTTTATTTTATGTGAAGCAGGCCTCATTAGCAAGCAGTGTTGCACAGTACTGTTGATCATCTTCTACAGCAATATGAAAGAACTACCAAAATGCTGAGAGCCTGATTGCAGTGAGGAAGAGTAGCGTTGAACAATCAGTGCAATAGCATAAACAAGCATTACCATCAGGGAAATGGTCTGCAGAAGCATCATTGGTTATCAATAACCTTCTCTTTACATTGTTTAAGCAACTGTACAAGCTACTTAAGTGTTTCATCACCTGTCTTACACAGATAAGTTTGCAAAATCAGTTAGTAGAAATTGACACTTGGATAGAAATTCTTGGATTTTTCAGTTTGGAGTTTCGTGTGCTAAGGGTTTGTTGGCTTCACTTCTTCCTCACCTCTTTCTTCTTTTTGTTTCTTTATTTTTAGAACATCCAACTATTTTTGCAGTCTAAAATTCCTTCTATATTTTATAATATATCATCTCTGATTCTCAGTAGATCTGCTCCAGGAGGAAAAGAAAGGACATTTTTTACTAAATCAAATATAAAATGCTACTTTTCTCAGTCCTCTTGCTTTATCCTACTTTATCATGTCATGTCATGTACAATAAGGCACAATGCCTATGGAAACTGCATGTTCTGTACCATTCTTGCCTTCAAAATAACTAATAAGAGAAATATATAGACTGTCATGAAGCGGAATGTGGAAAGAGACACTATTTCAGGTTTCTTGAATCCCACGACTTCACAGGTCTGGTTCTTGTGAAACAGTCACACAGGAGATTAGAAAACCTGTAGTACTGTAGCGGGTTCAGTTTGTAAACTGGGTGGAAACCAATTAAGTGTAGTGGTTCTGGTTCGAAATATCCATGACTTACTTATTTTGCTTCTGTGAGATAAGAATTAGGAGAAAGCAAAGCAGGCACAAAACTTAAAAGAATATAAAGAAGTTTATTAACAGACCCAAAAGAAAAAAAAAGAAGTCAGAATCAGACTAAACCTTCAGAACATTTCTCTTCCCCCTACCTTTTTCCCTTCTCCCACTGAGAATATAAAAACACAACCCTTGAGATTTTCAGTCAGTTTACCATCTCTATAATAATCTCTTTTTCAGTTCACTTAGGGAGAGGAGTCTCTCTTGCTCATGCTATGGAGATATCTCCACAAGAAGTTCTCTCGTGGCTTCAGTCTCACAACAAGCCAGCTGCCCGGGTTGGTTCTCTGCTCACATGTGAAAGTCCCTTCCCCCGACTTACAGCTTTCCCCACAACTGCTTTCGAGGTTCCAATCTTGAGCTACTGGGGTACCATTTTAAGGATGAGCTGTTCAGAAGCAAAGGTTCTCTTCACCTATCTCTGGGAGCATCTTCATCTCTAGGAACAGAGGTCTTCTTCCCTGGGAGCAAGGGTCTTCATCACTTTCATCTCTCCCCGTTCAAGCTTCTCATCAAATCACAGCTACTTCAACATTTGCTTATTTCAGCACAAGTACTTTTGCTCAAAAGTACAGTTTGAACGCCCCACCCCCCACGCTTTCATGAAATTACAATGGGTACTCTGTTATATCATAGTCCATCACCACCATAGCTTTACAACAGAATTTCAGCTTCTAGGCTTGAAGCATCTCCTCTTTCTCCTCCCTTAGAGTTTCAGCTCTTCCTTCTTCACTGACTTTGGTGTCTTTAGGTGTTTTCTTCCCATGCCCTCACCCTTCCTTTTCTTTTGACTTGGGAGAGGATTGATGTCTGCAGGCTTCATCTGTTCTGGAGGAAACTTGCTAACTAAAAGGGTTAATCTCACCTGGGCCCAGCAGCTGGAATTCGCTTATCGCTGTTGGTCACATCATCTTTGCCGGGCATCGGCCTCAGATGAATCTCGGCCACACTGGGTGAGGGCCGGCCTGGCCAAGCCGCACCGCAGGGCTGCCTGCACGGAGCAGGGCCGCGGATACAACAGAGCCACACAGCTCTGGGGTGGCTGTCTCCTGGCTGGCCCGGCCCTCACTGAGGGGGCTGCGCCGGGTGTCCAGCGAGCAGAAGCAGCTGAGATCTCAGCCAAGCCGCGCTGTGGCCGACCCGGCCAGGGCACACTGAGCAGGGCCCGGCCCGGCCCCGCTGGGCTGTGCGGGCCGCTCAGTTACCTGTCCGAAAGCCGGCAGCAAGAGAGCTTTCCCAGGGTTTCTTCGTTCTTACATGTGGATCACAGAGGCGTGTCAAGCTTCTTAAAATGGCTTTAAAAAGCTGCCAATATTCAAACTAGCCAATTGATTGGTTCTGTTGGGTCTAGAGGAAGCTGTAAGCGCCTCTTTGCAAAGAATCACTTCTGTGGCTGATGGAGACCTCTTTAATTAAAAACCCAAACTATGCTAAACCATGACTAGTACCTACTGGAAAAGTAAAAGCAGGTCGAATCATCATTCCCCCCCCTCCCCTTAATTTTTTTTTTTTTTCAACTGCTAATGCTGTTGCCTTAAAATGTAAGTGAATGAATTCAAACAGTTTGAACAGGTTTGGAAAATGTATGTAACTGCAACTTTTGTAGGAACATTACACTACCATATTGGTGTAACTTTGCAGCACCTGTTTTCTTCTAATTTCTTGTACCAGATGACATTGTTTACTGTGCAAGAACAACAAACACAGAAGTTAACCTATTACTCTGTATGATAAGGCATTATATTTGTAACAAAGGTATAGCTAAAATTTCAAGTAAGGTGACACATGGAGGAGTAGATGCAAAATCAGTTCAGACATAGAAAAATATAGAGCTCAAAAGATCTACCTGGGAAGAAATACCAGCTCTTTATGTTTTACTTTCTTTGACACAGCATCTACTGGGCAAAAAGAAATTGGATGTCAATTTCAATTTCTGCATGGTAGGTTTTTATCCTTGAGTGGCATATAAAGTGGTTTGCTTTACATGCATGGGCAAAGAAATCTGAAAAGCAAGACAAGTCAATATGCATGCAAAAGTAATTTCTTTTACACTGGATTTACACCAGAGTAAATCTGTTAACTTCATTTGGCTTTGATCCAAGTTTTGACTAAAGTGAGATGAGCAGCAGACTCAAACAAGATGTTATTAATATGGGGAAGACTATGCTAACAACTAAGCAGGGATTGTGCTGGATAGCAAGTGAATATTTTCACTAAGTCAGTATAAGAGTATAAACAGAGTACCCAGGCAAAACACTTAGGTTATTCTTCAGCACATTCTGACTCCTGTGACTATACTTTTCAAATAACGTACTTGGAGAGAGAAGGTGGAATAGATCATTTTCAATGCCAATGGACAGGGATCTGAACAGCTTAATTCTCAGAAGGGCACTTCTGTTCTCCCTCATGAGATGCACGGCAAAAGAGGACAACACTAACTGAGCTGAAGTCATACCATAACAGAAGTTTCAGATGCTCACCATCTCATCCAAATATTTGGACTTATATAAGAGAAAGTATATAGTAATTGGAGAAGGAAAAGTTATGTTTTCCATCTCCTAACTGTGGTAGATTCTCCAGTGCTTTAATATTAAGGTTGAGGTAAATGATAATATTTGGGTTTTAAAAATATTTCACTATAATTATATTCACAATGCTGTATTTTTTTATTATTTGTTATTAAAAAATATTGTATTGAGGAATAAATACAAAAGTGTAAAATTTCCTATTTCTCCATGTTTTGAATAATATGCCAAATTGACAGTAATGAATATTTTCCTTTTATAAAGTGGTATTGGTATGCTGTGTTTTCCTATGTACTCCATAATTCAGAGATTTTTATTACCTCTTCTCAATACACTAATTTTTGAATTGGTGACCAGGTAGAATACATAATAATCAAGGTACAAGCAAGGAAAAACACATTGTATTAATAATTACTAATTTCATTAAAAACTGATGAAGCTATAAACTGTTCTTCTTAGAATACAGTGTGTTTTCCATAGAGAACAGTTTGGAGACACTGCTTTTTTGTGTCCTTTTTAAAATTTTAGATCAGTAGAGTAAGAAATGTTAAACTGGTCGTTAGTCTTCATTAAACCTGCCAATACAAAAAAATAAGAGCCAATAGAGAAGACAAAACAACTTTCATAAATAACCTGGTTTTAGAAGACAACACACTTCATCAAGCTGTTCTATTGGGCACCCTTTAAGTTTGTCATTTAAACAGATTTTTCTTATTCTTAATGATGCCTGCTCAGAAATACTTTATTCTTTGTCAATACTTAATTTATCATAGAGAAATTTATTCCTCTATTTATTATTTAGTCCTGCTTAAAGCAAACGATGATTAGAGCAGCTCTGACCTTAATTGCACGAAAATAAACATGAGCAGCATTTTCCAAAACTCTTGATCAAGTGTCTGATTTTAGAAGATCAACTATGGCACCATAAAAGAGCCTTCACTGGAAACCTCAGCTCTTCCTTTATTTGTTGTACTATTAATGCATCTAAAATGCATTTCCCATGTCATTCAGTGAGTGAAAATTGGTTTCAAAATATTACAGCCATGAAAATATTTTCTTCGAACCCTGCGATCCAAGGATCATATGCATTGCACATAAAGCAATCTACTTTCACAGTGTTTCTGGCCTTGGGAAAGGCAATGTGTATTTATAAACAATCACATAAATGGATCAGAATTTTAGAAGTTCCTCATTTACTTTTCTGGGAACCAAAGGTCTCTGAAGGATCTAGAAGGATATTTGACCTCAGCAATATTGCTGTAAGGATAATGTCTTACAGTCAATACTTTATGTCTTGCAGTGAGCACCTTAGGTAGTAAGCTGTGAGAGCAGGGGACACGGAGCCTCCCAATAATGCAGAAGCACAAAATACAAGGATTTGCCTCCATAGGTGGGTAGTTAGAACATGCTTAGAAAGATTTCTGTTGGCTAACGTATGAAAATAGGTGCCAACTTCTTGCATCGTTGTCAAAAAATTATCACATGCAATCAAGTTGCTGTTGTTATTTATTGAAATTGGCCTCCAGTGCAATGCTTTTCCTCATGGAGATCCTAAGAATCTCCAGGGGAGATTTCAACAGCAGCTGCTATTTCTAATACTGTAAGCAAGCAAGGAAGGAAGATGCTTTTGGCAGTGAATATGAATGATTAGCTCAGGATGTAATTTGTATTTCAGAATTGTTTGGATAGCTCAGCACTTTCTTGGGTATTTATCTTTTCCCAAATGAAATAACAGTCTTTTCAACTCAAATAAGTCTTGTCTATCTTGGAGTTACAGAAATGATGTCATGCAAAATTCAAAATTTCCACTACTCATCTATTAAAACTTACTAATCAAGAAAATATTTAAAATGAAACTCAAACTCTCAAACTTCTACTTAAATAATCTTCTAAATATTCACAGATGCATGAGTCTAAGAAAAGCACACAAGAGCCAGAGTCAGTTTTGAAAATGTAATCTATTATGATAAGATGTGGCAAAAGATAACTTGGACTACTCAGTACACAAAAATTCCATTTGAATCTCTGACTAGTACTTCTCATGGCTAGTTAGAAGCTCTCCTGCTTTGTGTCTTACTGAATCCTCCAGATTGTTCTTTCAGGCCTACTGAGACAAGCAATTGTCATCATTCCTCATATATTTAGGCCTACTGATTATTAGATTTTGCAATAAAATGTAAGCTGATTGGATGGGGTTGTTTTCCTCTTTTAAGCAGGCGAGAATGGTGCTGTGCACTTGAATCAGTGGAGATAGAGAAGCAATCTCTAGTGGCACAATCAGTAAAGTTATTTCTGACTCTGGACTAAAGAGGAACCAGGAGTGGGAACTCCAGCTATGGTAGCCTATGCTTTTTCATCTTTACATGGCCTGCATCACTCCAGGCTGCAATCTCTTTCATTCTTCTGGATCTGTGGTTTCTGTTGACCTTTTATTCATGTCTGCCAACGCCAGCTTCCTTTCAAAGAAGTGACAGGTTGATTGGGACAAATTTAAATTTTCACAATGGAAAATTACTTTAGGGGTACTAAAATTACTTCTTTCTTGACTGACCTTTTCTTTTCTTTCCTTTTTTTTCCTGACCTGCTTTGGCTTCATGCAATGGAATACAAGTCAAGGAGCAACAGCCATCTGGACCTGTCATTGGCACTTCCTTGTGCTGACTGATAACAAAGAGATAGAAATAGCTTTCTTAAGTACATAAGTAAAAAATGTTGGTTTCCAGATTTTTCATAATAAACACTTTTTCTTTAGCATAGTAATATTAAGAAGTCCCAGAAACATTAATTTATAAGGGGAAGCTGTCATTCTCATTGCATTTGGTGCCTACATTTTTGATGTTGCTTTTTTTCCCTTAGGGTTTTCTTCAGGGATCAGAGACAGGATGTTCTTTCACAAAATGATTTTCACCTGCTGTTGTTGACCCCATAGGACTAGAATAACCTTATCTACCAAAGTGATTTAGGCTGAAAGCTAGTGATTGGCATTTGTAATTTTCAAGGGCTAATTACTACAAGCTGCCTTTCAATAAAAAGGGACACATGCGAGGAAGATTTCACTTCTTGGCATGTGTAAGTATTACAGTTCACTATCTCAGGATAAGTTTTGGTTATACATATATATTTAAACGTCAGTTAGGGATAGCAGTAGACTCTGAAGAGGTCTTTGTTGTTTTGCCCATTGTATCAGGTTTAATAGAAGAAATATTTTGTCCCTAGTGTGGTAGTCTTGAGAGACTTTAAACCTTCAGATTAGGAGGCAAGAATGTTAAAGTATGTTAAGTATCCTTAAAAATTAGGGGTGGGTTGTGGTTTTGGGTTTTTTTTCCTAATTCTGCTTTTCATATCTGTAGGAAATTGGATGACAGCAGTACTTAATATTTGTTATACACATGAATATTTTTGTTGATGTATTCCAAAAAAAAAGAGCAAAAATGGACATTGTCATGCATGTGAAACAGTGCTCAATTATGTCAAGCAATGGATGCCAGTGGATGCAAGATATTTTTCAGTTCCCTTCTCCAAGAAGAGCTAAAGAAATGTATGTTGTGCATGCTAAAAAAACAAGTTTCTTGAATTACTTCACCTGGAAAATAATTTTGGGAAACTGATTCAAATTATTCTGTCATGTCTTGAAATAAAACATAGCTGTATACCTAAATAAGAACCAACCTTAATTTTGTTATGTAAGGAGTAGAATATCAATGACTACTGAACAGAAATAGGTGTTATAAGAGATACAAGTAACTTTAATTCCTTCTGTGATCCATCTGCTTCCCCTTGATTTACCTTGACAACTAGCTTAAGTAACTATTTTGCAAGATGGTGTGTCAGAACTGCTGCAGTTCCTGGAGTGGGGGGAAGATGCAGAAGTCCCTGGGGAGGCAGCCTGCAGTAACCTGCACTGCTTTGGTGCTTTGGCTGAAAGGAGAAAGTGTGAAAGAGAAAATGATCTTTTCTGTCACTCCTCCCAACCCTCCTGTGCCGCACATACTGATGCGGCCACCTGGACTTGTATTGGAGAAAGCCGTGTATAACGTAGGAGTGTGAAGCATTCTGTGGGTTTGACCAGACACGTGGCTTTTCATTCCTGCCTTTTGCATATGGGCAGGGGACAAGAACATCTTGAGAAGGTTGATGAGAAGTTAAGCTACAAATTTAAAATCATAAGATTAGAAGGAATTGTTCCATGGAATCTAACTTGTCATTTGAATCACAGCGAAAATTCTCACCTCATCAACAGCCCACAGACAATCAGGGCAGAAAAATGTTACTTAGTTTCTTCTTATGAGTTTGTTTGTTTGTTACTGTAGTGTGTCGACCCTGGCTGGATTACAGGCGCCCATAAAAGCCTCTCTATCACTCCGTTCTGCAGCTGGACAGGTGAGAGAAGGGATAATGAAGGGTTCATGATCTAAGGACCTGGAGAGATCACTCACCAAATACCATCAGAGGCAAAACAGGCTTGAATTAGAGATATTAATTAAATTTATTACTAACAAAATCAGAGCCGGATCATGTGAAATAAAATAAAACCTTACAAACACCTTCCACCCACTCCTTCCTCCTTCCCAGCTCTATCTCCTCCCCCAACATCACAGGGAGACAGGGAATGCGGGGTATGGTCAAGTCATCACACGTGGTTTCTCCCACTACTTAGGCAGAGGAGTCATTCCTCTGTTGCATCATGGGGTCCCTCCCACAGGAGACAGTTCTCCATGAACTTCTCCAGTGTGACTCCAGCTCATGGGTGACAGCTCTCTGCAAACTGCTGCAGCATGAGTCAATCCTGTGGGCAACAGTCCTCCCAAAGCTGCTGCAGTGTGGGTCACCCTTCCATGGGGTGCAGTCCTTCAAGGACAGGTTGCTCCACGGCTTCTCTCTCTACGGGCCTCCCACAGGGTCACAGCCTCCTGTCAGCAGTCATCCACCTGCTCTGGCATGGGGTTCTCCACAGACTGCAGGTGGATATCTGCATCAGCTGTGAATCTCCATGGGCTTCAGGGGCACAGCTTCTTCACCATGTTCTCCACCTCCAGCTCTGGCACCTGGAGCACCTTCTCCCCCTCCTTCTCCACTTGGCCTTGGTGTCTGCAGAGTTGTTTATCTCACGTGTTCTCATCCTGCTCTTCTCTCTCTGCAATTTCAATTGTGTAACTTTTTTTTTTTACCTTTTTCTTCTTAAATATGTTATCACAGAGGTGTTATCACCATTTTTAATTGGGCCAAGCTTGACCAGCAGCACCTCTGTCTTTGGAGCTGCCGGGGATTGGCTCTGTTGGATATGGAGGAAGCTTCTGGCAGCTTCTCACAGAAGCCACTCCTGTAGCCCCCCCCTTCTACCAAAGCTTAGCCATAAAAACCCGGTGCAGTTACCCTAAATCATCTGCATTTATCAGATTTTACCTATTTTTTTCTTAGTACAGCTTTTTTATGGGGTTGTCTTATACATGGAATTTAGCTGAAATTTTGAGCTAGATACATCAGCAGCAACTGTAGCATAAGTCTAGGGATGTCTCTTTTTTAGTTATAGAAATTTCTTAGGCTTTTTAGGCCCAGCTAGACTTTGATCCATTAGCATTTATTGACTCATTAGATCTGATAACCCTGGGCAAAGGACCTTCAACATTATTGGATGTTTTGTTCAATTGCATTGCAGGCTTGTGTTCTTATTTGTGAGGTTGCTGGGTTTCTGCAAATATTTCCTAAGCCTTGGACAATTTGCTGTTATATGAAAATAAAAGATTTTTTTTTTCCTGTTATTTTGAGTAGCTGGTCGCAAGTTCAATAGCAACCCTAGTAAGACATCCACTTCACAGATCCGTTCTTATAATTAATTTTGCATTTCAGTTTTTCTTTGAAAGAAAACAAAAACCTGGAGGTTGACTTTTGTATTTTAAGATTTTTTATTTTATTTATTAAGAAATAAATAAACAATATTTATTAACAAATAATTTTTTCATATATCTTAGAGTGGTTGGATTGGAAGGGACTTTAAAGACCATCTAGTTCCTACCTCCCTGCCATGGGCAGCGAGACCTTACACTAGACCAGGTTACTTAAAGCTTCATCCAGCCTTGGCCTTGAACACCTATGGGGATGGGGCATCCACACCTTCTCTGGGGCACGTGTTCAAGTCCCTCACCACCCTCACAACAAAGAACTTCCTCCTAACCTCTAATCTAAATGGATGCTCTTTAAGTGTGAATCCATTCCCACTTGTCCTGTCCCTACATTTTCTTGTGAAAAGTCCCTCTCTTTCTTGCAGGCTCCCTTCAGGTACTGGAAGGCCACAAGTAGATCACCCCTAAGCATTCTCTTTTCCAGGCTGACAAACCAAATTCTCTCAGCCTTATTAAGTACATCTGATTTGGTGATTAACTATATCTGATTGAGTTTCTAAGGAAATCTTCCCAGGAAACACTTTTCAGAAATTTAAGCTGTTTAAGCAGGAAAAACTCATCTTTCATTTGATTTCAGACCAGGGTGACCATTTCAGTTTGTGGACCAGATCAAATCCAATTAGGATTTACAGCCACACCCTCACTCCCCATCCTTAGTCAATTATTTTGATTTCTTTTTAAGCAATACAACCAGAAGTCTGGAAAAGTGTGAGACTATGTAGAAACCTTTTCCTTATTTTAAAGTTTTTGGGCCAGAGGGAGGACAGGAGACTGCAGCCCACATCATGCACCCAGAGACTTTTCCCAAATTCCTAACTTTCTGATAATACTCAGGGTCTACCTGGAAGGAGATTCCAGTGATGCTCACTGGTGGTCTTTGCATCTCTTCACAGAGAAGCACTTACAATTTTTATGAAAAGAAAACCAATGTATTGCAACAAAGATGTTCACAATATCTTCCAGTCTATTCCCTGAATCACTTTGACAAGCAGGATACACATCCATGTCTGAAGTCATACATGCTACATAGTTCACATGCAATACCTGTATTTTACAATGTTTATTAAGCATGTGTAAGATATATAGTAGTTTTTCTTTGACTGGAAGACATTAATATAATATTGTGCTAATCAAAGAAGAAAAGGTATTGCTTTGTGTTATGAAAAGAACATACAATTTCTTGGCTTTCTGAGTTGGCATGTATACAGACTAGACACAACGTGTCTTTACATAGGACCTGCGAAGCTGAACTGTATTAATAACACAATAAAAGCAATAGCTATGGAATATGTTTAATGTTGTTTTATAGAGTTAACATTTAACAGTAGACTAACACTTTTGAACTCTGTTAGACTAACCTTAGCTGAAAAAATGACTATGTGATGTAGATATGAATAGACATTTGAAGAGTTGCTTCCTCCCAAGATGATCTCTTCAAAATAATATTGTCTTACCTAGTAGAAAAAGGTAATGAGTGCTGCTTTGTAATAATGCTTTCTTTGATTTTCACAAGTGTTAACTCAGGGTTTATTTGCTTTCTGATATGCAGATGTTCTACTTACTTGAAGCAAATTCTAACAGAATTGCTCTGGGAAATATATCTCATAAAGGTTTACCTGAAAATCTCTAGGTTACTAATCAGCTTGTTCTTTCACTCTAAAAAACAAAACAAGGCAAACCTCGGGCCCCCCCCCCCCCGCAAAACAAACAACAACCCCCTCATCCCAACCCACACAGTGGAAGTTTCTAAAGGTGGAGGAAGCAGTTCTTTCAGCTCACCTTCTGTCTTGGGGTGACCTTATGATGTGTATCCCATATTGCTGCCCTATGCCCAGAAATTAATTCCTGTGCCTTTCTATGCCTCTAAACTGAGCCTGAGAGGGGGAAGGAAAAAACTGAGCAAAACTTTTTCAAAGCAGTTTGCAGCTTGTTCAAGGTCACACAGATAGCAATTGGTTTTCCCCACTGCGGCAGGGGAGGGAGGAAGCACCCGGCTTGCTGCACCCAGGACAGTTCTTTTTTTGGCCAGTGGTTCAGCTGCTTTGTTCTCTGGAGAGAGACTGAGAGTTGAATTTTTCCTTCCCTGGAATTTCGGATTTTCTCCCTTTTCTACTGGACTGCTTGATTGCTTTAACATCAGAGCACATTGGGAGGACTTTCCACCGGGCACAGAGGGCCTGGCCCTGGCCCAAGCCCCAGCTCCGAGGAGATCAAAGGGAGGACTTGAACACTTTCCCAGGTTTTTTTCTCCACAGTGAGAGATTTTATTATTTCGCATTATTTTCCTTTCCCGTGTGTTTGTTAAATAAATAGTTTTATCTTCTTCACTTTCCTTCAAGGAAAATCTATTTTTTCCTGAACCTGGTGGGGGAGGGGTGGTTGTGCCTTCTCTCAGGGGATATATCTCTAAATTTGGCCAAACCGGAACACCTTCTGAAAGAGTAGAACAAAGGGATCCAGATGTGTGGTCATCCTTGAAGTAGAGCAACCATTGAATCACTAAGATGATCATTATCTAAGCACAACTAAATCTTTTGAGGTTCTGCTCTTTGATGTAGAAGTTCCACTCCTCTTGCCAAAGGCAAGAGGTGCTATGGTGCATAGTTCTTCCAGCACAGTCAACTCTTAAGTTGTTTAAAAAGTATTATAAAAATACAACCATTAGGTAACATCTTTTTTACTTGTGAAAGTGTTGTCCCCTTCAGACCCCTTCCAGCAGGTCTTAAAAATGTTCATGTCAAAGAGCCATAGGCCAATATTTTAAAGCTAGAGACTTGGAATTGTAAAATATTATACTGCACTACATGACAATGATTGAAGACTTTCCAGCTTTGTAGTAAAGAAATTTACCTAGAGATTTCTGGGTACTGGTAACTAATGAAAATGATCTGTGGCAGTTAAGAAAAATACTTTTAGGCATTGTGTTATATGATAAAGTAGCTGCAGTCACTAGGATACATATAAAATCCTTAACTGCGACAACAAGCGGTTGGATGGTTTGATTCCCTCATTTATGTTCGCTTTTCCCATCTGAGCTTCTGCTCACATCTGAGGAAAAAAAAGAGAGGAGGAATTTTTCTGTGTGTTGTATGAAGAGGTGGGTCCTCTCAGGAACTAAAGAGCATGGCGCCCAGGTGATATGGCTCTCCTGTAGCATGAGAGGGTGACAAGCAGAAAAGGAAGTGCCAGCCTCCTGGAAAGCATTAAGGAATACAAGAGGCCTGTGGTATGGGAAGAGCTGGAGGGCACCTCTCTTTCTCTGTGTAGATGGCACAGAGCAGAGCCTCACAGGATGGTGGGAGACAAAATTTGTGTCTATGCTCATTCAAAAATTCACGCATCTGCAATCTCTTCTTAGATAGGAGATTAATTTATTCCAAAGGGCTCTCTTATAAGGGAGTTAAAGCACAGTGTAGTGCTGAATGCTGCACATTTGTTCCTGAAGATTGCCTCAAGTCTGCCTTGACCATGCTGCGTGTTGGTGAATGCTATAGAAGTGCAAATATAGAACTTATTCATAGGCTGCATCACAGTCTCTAGCACGTAGTGTACTTGTGAGCACCATGGGAAAGCTTAAGCTTAGACAATAATTTTTGTCTCCAAGGGAAGCCTTGAACTGTGGATAAGAGTCACATGCAACATAATAGGAAGTACTACAGCTACTCAAAAAGGGTGCGGAGAGCGCTCTTTGAATAAGGCCCTGAGTGAGACAGGAGTTACATTACAGAAAGATCAAAACGACATCGTGTATGTCAGTGGAGTTGCACATCACACTGCACTTCCACCAGGTGCAGAGAGCACATCTGGCAGATGCCACAGAGGAGGCCTCCTCCAGTCCCTGCTGCTACTGTCATTAACTGCTGTGCTCTTTAATGCTATAATTGGTAAAGGATGGCTTGCTTTGCATGACGGATTAAAGTGACTCAGATCGTAGCATCATAGGATAACCCAGGTTGGAAGAGATGTCTTGAAGTCATCTCATTTAAACACCTGCTTAAAGCAGGATCAGGGGTCATATCACACTTAGTTACTGAGGGCTTTTATCTAGTCTGGTTTTCAGGGATGAAGACTTGTCCTGGGTTGCAGTGTATTCTATTACCATCCCCATCAGCTGTTAAAATCAGGTGGGGCAGTGTTTCCTTGCCTCCTTCCCCCCAGACTATCTTGCTGTTAATTGCCCATCATTGTCCTGCCGCCTGACTCAGAGATAACTCCCTCCGGACTATCTTCTGTTAATGAGCCTAATCAACACTCTGCCTCATGACTCGTTACCCCATTGTGAGATGCTCCACCCAGAGGGAGGAACCAAGCATCCCATCGTGGATATAAGCTGAGGCTGAACACCAGAGACACTGGGCTTCCCACTGGATTTCCAGAGGACAGGAGCTACACAGCCACCACTGGACTTCCAGAGGAAGAGCAGACTGTTTCACTACAGGATCACTGCTTCAGAGGACTGCAGCCACCATTCTACCAGACTGCTACCACCACCCTGCCTAACAGGGTGTCAGGTTGTACCTTGACTCTGTCAGTTTGACAGTGTTTTCTTTTACCTTTTTTTCCTCCTTTTCTTTAATTTCCATTAAATTGTTATTCTGACTTGGTGCCTCCCACTGGTTTGTTTTCAAACTAGCACAAGACTCCATTATGTCCCAGGACTGTGACAGAGAAAGAGGCAGGGTCAAAACACAGTAGAGGAAGAAAGGGAAGAGAAAAATCAGAGAAGGTCTTTTTCTGGAGTATATTCAGCAAATATAAATACATGGAAGAAATACACATTTCCAATACTGAAAAATGTACAAGAATGAATAGATAATACCAGGTAGAACAGAAAGGGCAAAAATAATTACTTTAAATTGAGGCATGCTAAATCAATGAGCTCAAAATGAGTGATGGGTCTCTGTTATGTCATCAGTTATATTAATGAAGTAACTGATGTATTTTAGGCCTAGGAATATGTATTTATGCAGGTATATGTACAGAATAATACATGAATGATGGTTAATTTTAATATCTGACTTATTTACATAAATCATTGAAACTCAGAGAAATTATCTGGGATGCACACAGTGGGGAAGTTTCTATGAAAGCAGCCACAGAACTTGGTAATGGAGGAGACTGAAAGCTCTGCCTCAGGTAGTTAGAGCCAGATGCTTAGGCTGCAAGAAGTTTGTTGCAATGAAGGAGAGAAAAAACACACAGGAATGATAGCATACAAGTATAAGGTGAAACAAAACATTTTAGAAAGTCTACATTGTCTTTAGGAGCATGGTAAATCAGGGTAGAGCTAAATACAAGTGTGAGATGCACTACTGTGCTACGATTCACCCTGGATGCCTTAATTTTTTTACATGACATATAAGGAATTTGTTTTATAAATGTATAATGGATATTCTCAATGTCTAATCAAGGTGCCTTGAATGCCTAGTCTCTCTCTTTTTTTTTATTTTTTAACTTTGTATCCAAGTTATCTTTAGATGTTAATTTGGTATCTAATCTTAGATGATGTTTCGCAATTACCCAGCTATCAATAAACTTCTTCAATGGGTATGCTACGATTTATAGTAATTTGCTTCTAGGTCAATCTGCTGCTGGCTAAGCCATGTGTGTTTAGGATGCAACTGGACGTCTAGAAGGAGTTTTCAACCCTCAAAGGCTGTGTATGACATTCTGCTTTTTTGCAAAATCAGGCCACATTTGACAAGTTATGGGGGAAAAAAAAGCTTGAAAACAGTAACAGCAGCTCTCCATGTGTCTTTTATGATAGAACTTACAATGATGGAAAAAATAATGACTAAATGTGTTAAATTGACAATTATTCAAAAAAATACTTCAAGACTAGCCAGAGTTCATGTGGCACAGAGAAATATTGTGATAGGAATAACTGCAGCTAAAAGGCATTGACAGAATGATTGTACTAAGATGTTGAGAGCTTAAAAAGATGGTCTTTAATGCATTTAACCAAGGCCAGTTCCAGCAGCTAGGTATTAATTAATTGCACACCAGTTGCTGCCTAACCTGTGAATCTGTAGTACTCAGATGCCTTTTTCTTTTTCTGAAGTCTGAGTTTTGCCCAGGTCTCATGAACCATCTAATGTGTAATGACAGTAGTTCTAATAAGCTAATATACATTTTCAGGCTTTCCTTATTTTCCTTGTGTTGTTACTGTGTGAGAACGACTATCGCTTTCTTGAGGAAGGCGGGCAAAACACACATCACTTAGAAGATTCTACTGGTATTTATTGTTATCAAAAGCCTAAGGAATAAACAGCGAAGACAGATCATACCATCCAAGCAACAGTGTCATACTACCCAGAGGCTCTTGGAAATAAGAGTCACAAAGTCCTCATCCTCTGCCCATGTAGAGAATGTGCCATTCCTAGCTCATGCCATGCTTGACAGGATCCTGTCTGGCCTATCCTAGAATTTAGAAAGATCCTATCCTACCAATCTTTATTGCGATATTTTCTCATGAACCACAGGGTGCTGAAGCTCTTAAGGAACTCTGGAAATGAAGAAATATCTTGGTGTTGTTTACCCACTGTGCCACAGTATCAGTGTGCTCCAATAAGTTGTCATAAAAATCAGGAAAATGTAACCATAAACTTCTTTAGTTTTGAAGATCTATATGAGTCACACCTCAGAGAAAGATTTTAAAGCCCCAGCTACAGAATTTTAAACTGTTTTATAGAAGTATTGTTTTGCTTTCTCAATTCACAGGTTTCCAGCCTCCTTGGTATATTCCAAATTAATAACAGGACTGTCTTATATCTATTCTTCCTCAAGAGGAGAAAAAAAAAAGCATAGAATGACTGCCAAATCTCACTGACTATATAGAAAAATTTTGCCATCAGCTCAAAATTGATGTAAAATAACTTCATCCCTTGAAGGGAGGGAAGGTAATAAGTTTTGGAGTCACAATCCCTAACTGAGCCAACCAATCAAGATTAATGCTATCTTCTGGGCTTCAGAATGTAGATTACTCCGAGGTAATTGATCACTGTAATTCCACCTATTCATACTGAGAACAGGCCATGTTTATAGTTGAAGTATGGAGTTCATGAACAGTGTTATGCCCAGTTTTGGAGAAAGAAAACAACAAAAAAACCAAATCAAGTTATGCTACCTCATAAAGTATTTTTTAAGAGCTAAGGAACATCTGCTGAAACCTCTGTGTAATTCTCAGTCCGTACAGAAATAGTTCATCATGGCTGCTCACTAATTTTCCTTGTGTTCACAACTCTGAATTGTTGGTAAATCTTAACATTGCAAGACACTTCTACAAACAAGCGTTCTTTCTATGTTCCTACATTAGTCACTGTAAATGCCACTTAGCCATTGACTTTACAAGTATGGCACATTGCAGTGCAAGTAATCATATGTTACAAATCAAAAGTGAGATGTGTATTACTCTCATATAGGCTGCTGGTATACTATTTCTTCACCTAAATTCAAATTCTCTCTTTGTCATGAGTAGCAGTAAGCAAGTTGCTTATTATCATTTTTATTATTATTATTCCTATTAATTATTTACATTTCAGTGAAGTACAGAAATGAAAACTAAGATCAGGGTCTCATTATGACTGGTGTTCAAGGAGGTTCCAGGAATATTACATCCTGTTGCTGGATGTTACATACACCACATCTTCAGATCCTTAGGAGAGGGCAAGACAGTCTCCTCAGCACCTAGCTAATTTTGTAAGCCAGTGAGGAGACCACAGGCAGGATTTATTCTACATTCTTCTAGTCTTCCTGCATCCTTCCTTCGTCTTTCAGAAAGTGTTGCCTCGTAAAGAAAAAGGCAATTTAATTTTCTGTTAAAAAATTTAGTATTTAGGTATAGTTGTGCTATATGGTTCACAGTCAAGACTGCTTTGAGTAGCTGCTCAGCAGTCATTCCTGCTCCACATCTTTTTAGTAATTTATATATCTATACATCTAAATATATTTTCCAAGATAAACATGCTCAGAAAACTTTTAAAAAGCATTGACATTTCCAGTGGTTTAGCCAAAATATTGTAATGCTTCTTTACATTACAAGTGCAGTGGTACAGAAAGATGCAGTCACTGCTCCCTTATCTCCACTTCTAACATAGATAATGATGCTGGTCTCTATGTGAGTCCTTGGTACTAAACTGTGGATTTTGATATTTGGTAATAATAAGTGTTTGAAAAGTTTCTTTTCTCAGATTCCTTTAAAATATACCTATTGGTAGCTGACAATTTAAGTTCAAGAGGAAGCATATGACCATGATCCTTATAATCTTGTGTTGAATATCTTTACTGTACCATCTTTCTGAAAACGTGCCAGTTTCAAAATATTCCAAGCATTTAATGTTCTCCTGAGAGCTAATTAGGTCACTTGTTCATGGCTTAGAATTATTTCAGCTTACATACACCAAAATATGTCTTAGGTTTCAGAATAGTTAACATACAGTCTAGTAATTTGGAATATTTAATTGATATTTAAATAATTGCTGTTTTTTTGATAAAGGCCTCTGTAATGGTGTTTTCTTCAGAAGGGTTAAGTGTAGAAATTTCTTGTCTTTTTTTATAGAAAAGATAATTTGTCTTAGAAGAGACACTTGACTGAAAAAAGGCTGATTCTAAAATACCTGCTAGAAGCATCTACTTTACATGATGGTACTTAGTCTGAAATAAAGGTGAGTAAATCACATGGTTTGCTGGGGCTTTGGGGTTTTTTTTGGTAGTCTTGTTTGTGTTTTGAGGGTTTTTTTGTTACGAAAACAGGATCTTATGCTGGGCAAAGAAATTATAAAAGAAGTCTACACGGATATGCCAGTTCTCTAGCTGTAGGGAGCATAAGTTAAGCATTAGAAGATCTCAAATGCAGCAGTGACTCTGTCTAAATTGTGTCTGTACTCAACAAGAAACATCAGATATCAGATGGAAAGGAGAATAAAGCCTGTCATATTTGTAAAGCACTTGCATCTCTCCCCCTTGGCTCCTATATTTTTGTTTCTAAGTTGTGGGAGGCATAAAAACTTATTTTTATTTTTGATAAGTGTTTTCACTGGTTATTCTCACTGTTTATATTGCTGCCTCTGGTAAGGAGAAGGCAGATGAGTAAAAAAATATTTCTCATGACCTTTCCTGTCCTGAAAATAAAAAACCTAAACCAACCTGCTTGTGATTTGTCATCTTGTTTACAAGTTAGCTAAGCTTTGCTTTTAAAAGGAACTCCTCTTATGATTTTATAAATTATGCTTGAAGGCAGTTTTACTTCTGTCATTTGGTGCAGCTGTGCAGGGAATATGTTGGAGAATTTGATATACTATTGACATTATTTTATGAAAGCAGTGTCAGGTTTTATTTGTGCAGATGATAGCTAAGAGACCCAAGTGACTGGCAGTTATTACTGGGAACATCAAAGAATATAACCAGATGGGAATGAAGTACACCCAAATATGGGACAAAAAAGTTATGCCAATTTGCTGTACACTGTGTCAAGACATAAGGCATTTAATGGCATTACAGGTTTCCAGACCAGGTGTATTCTTTTAAATTGAATAGTTTTGTTTAACCTAGGGGGAGGGGGGGGGAAAGGGAACATCATCGAAAAAAAAAGAGTGGTTGTCTTGATGACTTCTTCATGCTGAGATACCCAGCATCTCTGCAAACAGGACAGCTGTTGCAGAGCAACTCATGATAATTTTATTCACAAAATGTACAAAAATAGTACCTGAAACATCAGCACGGATATTATATGGATGGCATACAAATTAGTAAATACCCAGTTTAGGATGACAACTGAGTCAAGCCCATTCTACAGCTCGTGTGTTCCAGAAGTGGCAGCATGTTTGACCCTTCAACGACCTCTCTCAACTCCTCCTGCACTTACTTCTGAGGATGATGCACCCAGGTGCTACTCAGCTGCTTTTGGAGTTACCAAAAAGAAGGAGATGCATCTCCAATCTGTAACTGGACAGGAAAGAGCTCTAGGATCTACAGCACTCAGGTATTCTACCTAGTGAGCAGCTACACACAAAGTCTTGCCCTGCTTTCGCTATGTTTGTTTCCACCTTGTACGGACACAGGAATGAAACTTCACACACCTCAAATATCAGAACATTTCTTACCATTGTAACACCAGCACACAGCAGAATAAATGCAGTAATCTTATTCCTCTTGATGCTGTTGTCTTCAATTCTCCAAACAATTCTACATTGTTAAAGTTTCATATCTATATACAAAACCTGCAGATTGGTGCTATAAAAAATTTACCAGAGAGGTACAAAGTATTTTTTGACCAAGCCTGTGGCAGTGGAAGTACTAATGAAAGAATTTGAACAATTTGTTTCTGTTGTTTGAACAAGAAACCATAAAGAGATAACAAAAGTTATCGCCACAGGAAAGCAGCTGGAGTCAATTTTCAAGGTAAGCATCCAGTCTTATTCATCCCTCTTAATAATCTCCTTCAAACAGTGATGATACAGGGCTGTTTATCAGATCAAGTGAAGGAAAAGGAAAGCAAACACGATGATGTTTCAGATATTATAATAAAAATTAATTTTTAATTTTTTAATGACCAAACATACTGGAATAATGAAATAAAATAGATATACTGGAACAAGAATATGTTTTTGTGTAAAATAAATGGAATTCACAAATCACTGTTACATATATACAAATTTAATGAGAATATGGCATTACTAGGAAAACACATTGTGTGGTTTACATTAAGCATAGCATTCAAATCTCATAAGGGAATATTAAAAAAAGGGTATGACTTTCATATAAAAACTCATATACTTATTTGGTTTTCATTTTACACTTTCTTCTTTGAAACCAGAAACACCTGAAATATTTATTTTAAGTATGAAGACTTTTATCCCCCAACATGGCAGAAGAAGCTGACATTTCAAAAAACTCTTTAAGTATTTCTGGATTGAACTTAGTTTATAGTAACAAGTACTGTTGCTGATAACACTCTAGGGCCAGAGAACCAAAAAAAATGTGCTAAATATTTACTATTCAGAATTAAATGATGGACCAGATCGATGAAAAAAAGATGAATACAAACTTTTTAATGTATTTTCATGGTTGTAATAATGTTTATACTTTTATGCAAGGAAGTGTACTGACGATGTATTTTCACGTTAAATATTGTAGTGTGTCAGAACATTGTAAATAATCTCTAATTTGGCTTTATTTATACAAAGTAGAGGCTTGCTGAGCATCAGTAAAATCAAAATGTTAGTACCATCTAGCTGCAAATTTAAGGCTGGCATGTTTATAGCTCATGACTTGTTTTATGGAATCAACAAGGAATTGTTTTGCTCTTTTTAACTGGTCACATGAGGCAAAGCCAGCTGTGATGTAAGATATCACAAATTTATCAAAACTTATAATTTGATTTATGCTTGCATGAAATCTGAGTGTATATTATGTATCACCTGCTGTTTATCATGTCTAATCAACCAGGTGCAATTCTGGCAATATATTTCATTATAACATTACTACTGTATAATTACATAATGATGCTATTATTGCATTATTCAGATTATAATATAATAATACATATATAATACATAATAGTAAATAACAATACTGGCTGTAAAAGTATCCTCTTGGTATTAATAATCTGTGATATTTCTGATGCTATTCTGGTTGTGTGTATTAAAACCACAGAACAGTTTTTGTTCAGCTGTATTCTATTTCAGCCTCAAGATTTTGACCAATGATAGAAAAAGGGATATTTGAAAATAAAATATGTTGACCTGACCAGAACAAACAGGCCTCATCTCTTAAATCTTCTCAATTTACATTTAGTAAAGAAGTAATTCAGGAAAATGAAGAAGGGTAGAATGGGAGTGCTGGAAACAATGATACATGGATTCCTTGACATCTGAAGGATGTTTCCTATAGCAGTCCAAAAGTCCCAAGTGATACTTCTGCCTTGTGAAAAGCCTCAGACCTTGCAGAGAAATCCTCTGTCCAGTATCAGCTACTGTTTTAAAATGAAGGAGATGAAACTTGGGAGACAGAAGTTGCAGGAGTTGAGTCAAGCTGGTGAATACTCAGGCAACCATGTTAAATAATTTGTCAGAGAGAAGACGAAGTATGTTATCTGCTGAGCACTCATTTTCAATGTTTGTGTCTTCTTCTGTCACTTGTATACAGTTAATCACTTTGATTGTGTTTTCAAAGGGCACTATCTTAGATTCTCTAGTTCAAGCTGAAGCTTGATCCAACAGTGGTGCTCAAGAAAGCTGATATAATATATCAAGGAACAAAAGCTGCCAGGAATAACATGGTATGTAGGAGAGGCTTATAGATTCAGTGAAGAAGATCAAAACTATCCATGCTGGTTAGTAACTGTCAAAGGCAGAGAAGTATCACAAAAGGAAAGCATTTCTTCCAAATCAGGTATTTCAGCCCCAACACTGAACAGCACTGGTTCTTGATATGGGGAACATATAATGGTGGGAGCAAAGTTATCTGCTCTCCCACTACCTAAATATACTGAAGTCTAGGGTGCTCAGTGTAGCTATGGCTATCATTTCCAAAAGGTTATGGAAGGAATATTTAGTTTAGTGGTAGCTGCTAGGGAGAGCCACCCTATCTAGTAGCCCTTTTCCCTCCATTCTCCTGTGTCCCCAAATGTGGTCAAAGTGACACAACTCTGTGCAAGGTTTTTCCAAGTAAACTCTACCCCTTCTTTTAAGTCAGCATGTCGTACATCTTATGGCTGTCAGGTTCTTGAGCAGCAAAATGTCACTGTCTGCTGAGAAGCCCAGAGCTGGCTCTGCCAGCAACTAAATCAGGAATATGCTGGTTATCAGCATTTAGAGAGGATGTTCAGTCTCTGGTCTTCAGGGGGTCTGACACAGTGCTTTTCAAGCAACCACCAGATAAATGCCAGAACTTCCAAGAATCAAGTTCTCTGATGAAAACAGCTTCCAAAATTGACTAGAAATGTAATCTGCTTCCCATGGATGAGTGCTAAATAAGAGAAAAAGCTAAGTACAAGAAAACAAAGAAATGGAAAAAAATCTGTAAGCTAGAGGACATATATTCATAAAATCAAAAATTTTTAATGTCAGAATGTGTTAGGGGAGCACCTTGTACTTCTTGACTTTTGTTCTGACATTTTACACTAGGATGAACACAAAACATTAATGGTTTGCTTTTTTTCTTACCTGATATTGAAAGTGTTTTCAGAAACAAGCAAAACACACAGTATTTCTGCAGCTGGTGTGCAAATAGCCTTTTTGAAACTGTAACAGTCTTGGCATTTTTTGAATTATAAAACCATCTTCAGACTGGATGAAAAATGGTCAGCTCCAAAAGAACAAAGTTTGCCAGCCTCAGGCTGTGTTCACAGAACTTTCCAAACACACAGCAGAATGACAAATTTGCAAAACAGCAAATTACCAAACTATGCCTTAACAATGAACAACATTTTGTCCCGTACTTTGCCCAATATCACCTCTAACATGGGCTGAAAAATTGCTTCTTGAATAATGTATTTGGAGAACAAATTCCATTGCTCCTCAGACATTGCACAGAGTCTAGTTAATGTTTCTTTCATTATTCAACCAGCTACTCAGATTTTATTTGTCAAATGCTGCAATAGCAATCTAGTATGCTTTTCAAGTAATGATCACCTCTAAATACTACATAAACCCAGTGTGGGACTTCTCCAAAATTAGAGCACGCTTTCTGTGGATTATTTCACATGGATGTAGCTTTGTGAATGTCACACATGCAATATTCAGAACAAAAAAGAATCAAAAGTCAGAGTACTAATAAAGCTGGTAGCCACGTGGCAAATTTTAATAAGAAAATCAGCATCATCTCTCCTTAATGAGAACTAGAAGGAATAATTTTGATTTTTAGCTGGAGTGTTTTAGATTGAGTATATGGAAGAGGAAGGCAGAGATTTGTTAAGAAAGCATGAGTCTGTCTCAGGATATTGTGTATTTTCCTTTCCAGATATTTGAAGAAAGGGAAAGACACCTATCTGGGTGTTTAGGCAGAGAAATTACAGCAAACATAATTTAGAGAAATATTTAAAGGAGAATATATCATCAACAGAAAATCAGAAAGGATCACTGAAAAGGAAGAAATAAAGAATGAACCCAGATACTCCAGCTGCTGTTTCACTAAAAAGCTGACAGGAGTCTTGCAGCAAAAGCAGAGGGTAGTCTTGATTGTTCAAGGGGTTTTCTTCTTTTCAGTAGTCAAAGAGAATAATTTATGATAGTGAGATTCTTTACAGAACTAGGCAGAAAGGGCTCACATACTCTTTGGTTAAATCACATGTACTGAAATGAGTTTCCAAGAGGTGTTCTTCTTTTTCACAGTAATTCATTCTGAGAGGCTGTTTGGAGAGATTGTTTTAGTTAGAACTATTGCAGAAAGAGTTGAGAAGGAGCATGGGAAGACTGTACCCTTAGTGCACTTGGAAGCAGTAGGAAATGTCACACAAACTGATGAGCAGTTCCAAAACGCAGAAGTAACACAAGAAACTTGTTTTTATTGTACAATATCCTCTGGAGTTCCCTGCTAGGTTTGTTTTGTGAGGACTTGCTCGAACATGCAAAGTTTTCATTTTTGTTGTTATGGATATGAATATTTGCTTTCCAGAATCACTTCTGCTGTTTCCAGTCCTGGACTGGTTCAGAGACACCAATCTGTGAGCTGCCCTGAGGTGTCCCTCACCCCACACTGGGTGGTGTGTCTTTATTTCGAACTTCAAAAATTATGTATTACATATCTATGCTTCTAGTCAGTCAGGATCAGGCTTCTCTATGAGGTGCTTAAGTTCACTGATCTCCAAAGGCCATAATTTCCTTTCCTTCATCTTTTATTTTGCCAATACCTAGCTGTAGCAATTTGAATGCCCAACACCCTTGGCAGAGGAGTTGAGCTTCACTGACGTGCAGCTCTTGCTTGCCTTTGGGAGTATTTGAATGCCCTTCTCCCTTAACCCTTCCCAGTTTTGTCCCACACAGAGTTGTCTCACACACAGTATTTATGCCTTGCTTCCTGGCAAGAGAGAGACAAAAGGCAGAGCCAATACCTGCTGCCTTCCCCGTCCTTTTTAGAGTCTGCTGGCAGGGAAGAGTAATGGGAAAACTGTCACTGTGTTTAAGGGCTGAAACCCTGTCTGGCCTTATGTCAGCTTATCAAGAGAAGGGTTTGCAGGTTCTCTGTGGTCTTTCGTCCAACAACATACCTTCCATTAGGATTTTTTGGGATGTGACACTTTAATTTTGCAGTACATTAATTTTGCTAGTGGTTCACTAGAAATGAAACATAAATAATGCAAAGCGTTTGTGGGGACAAATGCAAAAGGGTTTAGATGCAGCAGTGGTGAGAACAAAGACACAAATACAGTTAATAATGTATTAGATTAGTATGAGATTAATTTCCTCATTTTTCTTCAAATTTATTATTGTGGAGACCTGTACAGGGAACTGCAATGACACTTGAATCTTTGGAGCAGACTTCTGAAGCAGCAGAGGTCAAAGTGCAAAAGAAGAGCATGCAAAATTTTACACAGAAGGTGTAACACCTCACTGGCCTTTCTGCTAGCCTTATTCAGGATACATGTGTTTGTCCCCACAAGTGACCTTACTGCAACAGATGACTGTGGAAGAACATCCCACTTACTAGTCCATTTGGAAGAAACGGTTTAAAAAGGAATGCAAATGGCTTGTAAAGGCAGCAGTCCTGAAGGCAGACAAGAGCTTGATAGGTACTTAGAAATGTTGACCTCCTAGGAGAAATTTTCTTCTTTTCTCCTGCATACATAAATGCAAGGCAGCATGGCAGAGCTGCTGGTAGCTCTGTCCTGATGAGCGGAAAGGACTCCACTACTAAATAAGTAGTAGAGTAGGTATGTTTATTCCAGCGCTGGGACGCATGGGGGATCACTCCTCTGAAATCATGCGTGCGACAGCTGCATTCAGCTCGGTATTTATCGGGTTACAAGTTCCATATTCATTAAGTTTCGCAATACGCCTATACATATTCATCACCTAGCCCCGCCCAGTCTCGCTTCGTATTATAATGAACCCAAAAGTCATTTGCATCCGCGTTGCGCTTGCGCATTGTTGTTTGGTGGCTTTGGTAGGGGTCTTCCAAGGGTCTTTTTGATGAAGTCAGGAGTCTTCATCATCCTGAACTTTTCACCTTTCTCCCCTGTGCATGCTCTTTTATACCTCTGGCCCGAGTTTAAGCTTCGAGACTGGTTTGAGCTAGTTTTGGGTTGAGCGCAGGATGTCTGTCTGAGACTCCCGCTGGCCTTATCAGTGGTCTCTTATCTTTTCTTCCTGCTCTGGTATGCTGACCAAGCTAGATGCATTGTTCCTAACAAACTAATTCTTCTGCTTCCCATCCCCCTGATTCAGTCCCTTCTCTGAGGCTCATGGTGTAAGTTATTTCCACCATGCTACACCATTGCAAACTGTACGGCCACTACAGAGCTACTTAATCTTCCTTCTGTGTTACTTGGGAACTAAGTTGTTAGCTATTAAAGACTTACTGACATTCATTAAAGACAGAAGAAGGATCTCAGCTGGAACATATTTAAAGCCAGGAAGTTTATCCATGTTTGTGCAACTTGAGATAAACTACCTTCAGTGGTTTTAGAAGAGATCAAAGCTCCTAGCTATTTCTGCTTCTAGAAACATTCTTGCCTTTAGTCAGAAATGTGTCTCATACATGAGAGATGCATAAAGACTGCTTTTTAAGTCCTTCTTAAAAACAGTGAGAAAGAACTAAACCAAATAATCAGATTTTTTTCTGGATAACCATCACACATCTAACAGCTGGTCAGCTGCATGCTGCAGTTACTAGTTAGAACCATACCTTAGAAGTGAATACTTTACCTAAGGGCACAAGTTAACCCATTAGCTCCTGAAGAAAAATATAAACAGCTTGATTCCAAATTCTTGCTTCCTTGGCACAAAATCAGCAATTACAAAAAAAAAGCATTTTATTAGTCTGCACATATTCCAGAGATATTGAAAAATATATATTTTTCTTCCTCACCTGAATTCTAGCTCTGAGAAATTTGATGAAACAGTAACAAAATAGCATAGGGTAAAAAAGCAGGAGGAGCATATTCCTGTGCTTCACCTTTGGGGAAGAAAATAGGTCAAGGAAAAGATGGAGGGTTTGGGTGGGGAATCTGAGTGATGATGGATGACTGCAAAACAACCATCTCCTCTTAATTCAGGACCAGGAAGGCAGAGGCAGAAGCTTTCCAAAAAGGAAGGCAGAAAACAACCTTGGTCCCATTTCTAAGGTTTTACTAGGTTCCAGCAGTTGTTAGACAAACACCCCATACAACCTACTCCAGGGCTTCTACGTAAGGGCTCTTGGTTTCTACTCCACTGAAGTTAGGAATGATCTCTCACAGCCCTCAGAGTTCTCACTGTAAAAACTGAGCAGACTACATCTGCTAAATAATCTGTTAGCAAGTATACACGTGTTTAAAAATATGGTGCCTGGTATGCATGCTAAACCTCAACTTTCTATTGGAGTCCTTCTCAGCAGATGTATGGAACAGATAAAAGCACACGGGATGTGATCCAGCTCACTCTTAGCTGATGGAAAGATCCTCACTGATTTCCATGAGCTGCAGGTGAGTCTAACAGTGTACCAGAATTTCAGAGCTTGTTTATACACTGTAATCAGCTGCTGAACAAAATTACCTTTCATGGTCAGTTTTGATGCTTAGTCTGCCCCTTGCCCCCTTCACATTTTATTCCTGTTCTTCTGGTACATTTTCAAGGAAGAAAGCACAGTGCATCCCCATAATGTCCACCCTATGCTTTCCGAGTGAGACTTCTACAAAATGCGTGTTAACACCTCTTGGTAAATTGCAATTGAACTTCAAGAAAAGTCTTTCTTTTTAGGTTTGCAGGGTTTTTTGTTTGTGTTTGGCTTGGTTTATTTTCATTGTTTTACTGGATAAATTTTCAGGTATAAGTCACCCACATAAAAACACAATCCCAAGAATAGGGCTAATGTCAGCAAGTTGCAATGTCCAGTCAAGGTAGTAGTAATGCTGCCTGTGAGTTGGTTTAATGTATGAGAGTAGTGTGGGATTCTTTTTTCCCCAAGACTAACAATTCATTCTTATGAGATAAATGCTTATTTGAAAAGATCCTTTCTTATTTTTTTAACCCCAGACATTTTTAGAGACAGTTCTGCCTGGCTTCTGGATTTCCAGAGGTTAAATAATACATCAAATTTGAAGTGATAGGAGAAGAGCAGCTAACGCAATTCACTACATTAACTTTTATTTCAATTATATGGAAATATAATCTAGCCTGGGAAATATATGAAATTGTTCAGGGTCACAGAATAACCCACTTCATATGCATGTTAGGCAGTTACAATAAGTTAAACATCCCTCTACTGTCCAATATTTGCATGTATTTCACTCATAATTCCTCTGTTTCTGGTTAAGGTAGCACTAGGCAAGCCATGATATAGTTCCATCTAGGAAAAAAACCCTATTTTTTTAATGAGACTTTCTGTCACTATAGTCTTTTATCGTTGCTTGCATTGGCTCACTCAGTGTTCTCAAAAGTCAGAATAACAGATTTCTTTGGTTCAGGAGATGTTCCTGAGGGTAATACTTTGCCTTTGCTATTTAAAACCTATAAAATGCCTGCCCAGAAAGACTACAATCAATAAAACAGACCCTGAACAAGGAATGGATAATAGCATTTTTAGTCTAGAAAGAAAAATAAACAAAATATCCCCACATTCGATGGCAAGTACATTTGTGCCTGTGGATGTCTGTGCTATTTGATGCTAGCTGAAACTAGCTTTTTCCCCCCAAAACAGATTTTGGTCCATTCCCTTTGAAGTTATGTATCTTCTCATACTCCATCCCTGAGATCCAGTATAGCAATTGAACCGCCCTGCC
The DNA here is from genome assembly GCF_017639235.1 of Corvus kubaryi. Taxonomy (NCBI): domain Eukaryota; kingdom Metazoa; phylum Chordata; class Aves; order Passeriformes; family Corvidae; genus Corvus; species Corvus kubaryi. Next base: position 11,943,396 of record NW_024582056.1, read on the forward strand.
CATCAGCTTTATTGCAGAAGAAGAATGAATGTGTGTAGTGACACCAGGATGTGCCACTACATTGCTTTAGTTGCCTCAGGTATTTTTGCAATGAGGTTTTCTTTATGATGTATAAAACAGAACTTTGTAAGTGCAAATGAACTATGAATGTGTTTGGAAATGAAAGATTTTGTGAATGTGTCAAGAAAGTTGGAATTAAAATGAGAAAAAAATTGATGTAGTGTATAAACTTTGATTGTCCAAAAGGAGAAAAGCTGTAAAGTAAAATTATTGATTAAAACCCATCTCATTCTTCCATGCAAGCAAACACACCATGATATGTCCTAACATATCAGAAGCTATATTCCTCAATGTGGGAAAGCTGAAACAGAAATGTTGCTGCATGCATACGAAATGGGCTGCGACCTGATGGAACAGTTATGAGTGAGGAGCCTGGTGTTCGGTGTGCAAGGATGCAAAACTGCAGATCAGCGACTGACAGGACACACTGGAGTGTATCTTTGAAACCATGACAGAAGCATTTGAAGGGTACAAATGAAAGTTAACCCTCATGTGTCTGCCACTCAAGCCTTTAAAAAGACGGCATTAGTACAAGAAAGAGAGAGACAAATGGGATTTTTCTGCCCAAATATATACTTTGGTATGAGATTATTTAAATAAATGCAACAAGCCAGTAAGGTACAGAGTTGTGGCAAAGTTCAGAGAGTCACAAGAACTATTTAAGAGCTGGAAGCACAAGAATCTGTTCCAGAAAGCATGGCCTGCTTAGTTACTAAACTGTTAAGTATATTTTCATTGCTTTCAGCTTATTCTCACAAATTTCTAATAGGTTTGCTTTTTATCTGAGCCTCCAACCTCACTTTTTGGTTTTGTGATATAGTCAGAGATATATCTGGAGAAGGATGGAAAACAAGCTTCTAGGTTCAGAGGAGTCAGCCTTGCTCCAGAGAGTTTTTATAACGTACAGCAACACAATATGACAAAGTTGTAAGCATGATGCTTTTGTGGTGCTGGGAGCAGTTTGTGGGTGAGATGCATAGCAAACAGGCCTTTCAGAGGTGGAGGTAACAACTCATGCATCAGGAGTGTCCATGTTCAGAATTTGTAAACTTTTTTTTCAAAGCATCACCATGAGAAAAACAAACAAAGGCCAGGTTGGATGGGGCTTTGAGCAACCTGGTCTGGTGAAAGGTGTCCCTTCCCATTGCAGAGGGGTTAGAATGAGATGATATTCAATGTCCCTTTCAAAACAAACCAGTCTTTGATTCCAAATCTGGATTCCTTACCCAGCATTTGAGATTCTAGGTAACAGAAGTTAGTTATTTCACCTGATCATGAGTCATAAACATTTGCTATAAATTGAGGTGAATGATTAAACCCAGTAAAAAGTGAATTCAGACTGAGTGTGATAAAAAACATTTCTCTCCACAATATTTAAAACACACAGAAGCTTAAAAAAGAGAATCATAAAATTATCAGATAAGAGATGCACTTCTGGCAACCTCTAATCAAAAAGGGTAGCATTAGCAAAAAGCAGGGAGGAAAAAAGGTCAAACTTCAAGCGCAGCTTGAGAAACTGTCTCCTAGACATGTCATACTGTTTCTAGAAGGTGACCAAGGGAATTCCCTTTTTCCTATATTTAGGGAAAATTTGTATTGCTTGTCATAGAGATAGAGGCACATTGGAGCAGGCTGACTGCAAAAAGACATTTTATTTTGTGAGCATTTTGAATGTCAAGTATTAAACATGATATCCAGAAGATAGGCATTACACTTGAGCCTGATTTCCAACCCAGATAGTAAGACCCGTTTTTTCTCCAAGAACTAAGATCATAGATAAGCACTGCATGTTAGGAAAGAGACTGCAAGTCTTCTGTAGAAAGAAGTGCTGCCTGGCTAGCCTTCAGGAGTCCCAGGAGGATGCTGTCAGGGCCATGGGTTCTTCCCTTCTCCCTCTCTCCCCCAGCAATTTAGCAGCCCTCACACACAGGCAGTGTCCTGATAGATGTCAATGAGCATGGAGAGAAAAGGTTATCTGACGGACTTCTTGAAAAGCTTTTGAACACATTTTTTAAGGGTTATTGAAGAAAAAAATATTTTCATGAGACTGGAAGAAAATATGTTTTATTGACTGAAGTTTATTAATAGGTAGGAAGCAAATTGTAGGTCTTGAAGGTCATCTTCATGGTGATGAAGGATCAGCAAGGGGATTCCTTAAGAATCAGTGCTGGAAGTGGATTTATTGAATCACAATTACTGAAACATCATCATCGACCTGGAAAATAAATAAACAATGAAATCTCAAAATCTGAGAGGATGCAGAGATCTCTCAAACAATCAAATTCCTTCTGAAGGGTTGTAGAAAATCCTTCTTTGGTAAAGCTTGATTCCATCACTAGTGTCAGATGAGCTTCAGTGTAGCCAAATGTAAAGCAAAAGGAAAATAATTGAAACTCTGCTTACCTGCAGTTGAACTACAGCTCAGACTCCTGGTGTTGCCTCAGCATACTGTGCAAAAGTAAGCTAGAAAAATTGTGGACATCTTTAGGACAGTATAAGGAAAAAAATGGGAGGGGCCATCATTTTGCCACTGTGCAAAACCTCAAGGCATGCAGTCTCAAGCACTGCAGCCTAAGGGCAGGATAGTAAGAGAAGGTGCAGAAAGGACAACTAAATGGCCTAAAAGGGGTGCGACATCAAACATCTATTAAGAGACAATACCTTTCTGTAAACATAATGTTCTGGATTGGTGTACCTTGTCAGGAGTAAAAAATATAAAACACCTGCCTTAGGAAATTTAAAGTCCAAGTGACAGCAGCTTTTAATGACATCAGAACCTGTATTATGACCTTTCAAAGTGGCATTAGGTTTTTTCCTATAATTTTGCCCGAAAGTTTAATAAAACTATCCAAACAAGAAAGTGTCTATCTTCTATTTCTTGCTACTTACAATAGTAATATTATACCAAATTAAAATCTGAGAGAGAGTGCACTCATATTTTATACCCAGGTACCTCATTTTGCTACCAGAGGAACAAACAGGAAATTTTCTTGAAAAAAGTAGGAAAATACCGTTCTCTGTGTCTTTCAAAGTGTATTACTCTGGCTTTGCAGGTTTAGCAAATACAATGTATAAATAAGTATGGAGTTTGATATTTCAAGTTTGATTCCTAAATATAATAATCAAACAGTTGCTACAGCAGCATAAACAGGTAAGTGGAGAAAACAAAAATGATTGCTCTGACCAAGAGAAATAAGCCAATGTTCAGGCACAGAGAAATTGTTGCTTGTCAGAACGACAACTGGCAACTTTGCTTGTTTCTGCTTTTTCTCCAGCCAAATTGCCTATCATTTCGGGTTTTATATTTTATTAGGAATTGCATCCAAGAGGGATATTCAATATTTGGCCCAATTTTTCTAGACTTTTGAAAAAGGGGATCCTTTGCCATCAACAGAAAAGAAAAAACATAAATTCTTTAACCTGTGGCTCTTGCAGGAATTATTAGGAGCTGTGATTGCTAAATTTCAGGGACAAGTTCTTGGTAATGATATGGAAAATTGTTTTGATATACAGAATGGAAACTCCTTTCCTGAGCAACCTGATGAACACCAATAATTAATGCTTCTTGGCATCAGAGAAGTAATATCAGTTTTATGCCTGCCTAAAACAGACATGTCAGGAGCATGGAAGAGCAAAGATTTAGGTCTATTGCAACACACATACCTGTGTGTGTCATGATTATTTGGGGCCAACATCGTGACAGAGGTAGTTGCAGGGCATTAGAAGGAACTTTTGAAACAAACGTGGAGTTAGCCTAAAAAGAAATAAAGAAAGAGGCATGAAAAGTAGTAGTGGAAGGGGAGAAACCCTGGAGTGGCAGCAGACCATTGATAGAGGAACCCCCCTATAAATGTCATGTCTGGGTGGCAGCATGGGCAGCACGGGCAGCACGTGGGACTCCCTCACCCTGAGCTGTCTGGGGCCATGGGGACTTTCTGACCATCCAGAGTGTGTGGAGCTGCAGGGTCACAGATGGGACCAGAGAGCCCACAACAGCCAAGGGAGAGAGGGGAAGAATGGGGCAATCCATCCTCTCCAAAGAGAGGATGGGGATCTGCCACCACAGCTGCAGTGAGTGCAGGTGTGAGCAGAATGGGGCATGTGCCCATGGCAGTGCGAGCACTTGTGCATGTATGGGATTAGAGTTTTTTGTCATTGATCTGAGAAAGGTGTTTCACAAGCTGTAGGCATTTATTAGCATTTCACAAATTGTAATTCACTGATTGCCAGTTAATTATCAAAGAATCATAGATTGGGTTGGGTTGGAAGGAAGCCTTAAAGCTCATCCAGTCCAATCCTCCTGCAACGAGCAGGGACCTCTTCCGCTAGATCAGGCTGTTTCAAGCCATGTCCAACCTGATATATCCAGGATGGAGCATGTACCACCTCTCTGGACAGCTTTTAAAAAAATAAAATGCTGTAACTGCAGTTAATAAACCAATAAACCACCTCAATTCTGATTTGGTTAAACTATGTGAACTGTGCAAGTTTTTCCTTGTGCCAAAATTCTGCTGAACAACATAGGCAATCTATTGAACTCACGAGGATCAATAAAGGTTTGGGTCATGACCTTAACTACTTGCTGGCTTCTGGGTCAGTAGTTTGTAAAAAAAAAAGAAATGTGTATAACTGTATTACTGGTGCTTTTGGTGTGTTAGCAGAATGGCACAGAGTAGAAGAGCAAGGCAGGAGGGAATAAGGGGTCAACACTGACTTCCTGCGGGTCCCAGCCATGAGACAAATTAAAGTAACTGTGAAAATCATAATCTCAGTCCCTGGGACAAGACCAGTTAGGACTCGTACAGTATGATAGGGGCTCAATTGCATTTTGAATTAGCTAAAGCAAAGAACGCTAGGAGAAAACTCACTGTCTGTGCTTCGTGTAGCCATTTGTGTGACAACTGCTGACTGCACTCTGAGAGGGGAGTGAGGAAATTATAAAAGAGGAGGGTAAAACTTGGCAGCCAAAGGGGTGTGCAGCTGGCTAGAAAGAAAGTGGATATGTCCACAGGCAGCTGCCGAGTGCATTGAGCCTGGGAAAGCCTGGCAGGCTGAGATGAAAGGCTACTGCAGGAAAAGAAACAGAATCATGGGAACAGGTCTGGGAAGCCTGAGTGGGAGTTCCTGCTGAGGACTGGGATCCAGAAATGTGGGGTGGATATATCTGCAAGTCAAGCAAGGATGATAATGATGAAGAGTGAAGTGTAACACCTATGCAGACACAAAAAAGAAAACAAAACCAAAACCCACAAAACAACCTGGCCATCACCACTGTGGGGAAGAGAAAGAGGTGAACTACGTATGGGTTATCAGAGTTAATATATTATTCATATGGAATTTAACACGATCATGGAAAAAATGATTTTGTACCATGATGTCAGGTCACAAAAATAGATCATTAGGAGGAATAATGGAGGGCTAGGGGGTTTTATGAACAGCATGAGAACTGTCAAGTGCTCCCAGTGTTTCAAAAGACCTCAAAGAAGAAACCCAGATGGGAAATCTTCAGGTCCATCTCCAAAACTTATTAAAATTTATAGGAAAAGGCAGCAAGTGGGGTAGTCATGCTAGGAGGTGTGAAAGTCATAAAATTGGAATTTGGATCAGAACAAAAGGGTATTTGATGCCATCAGTGCGGCAGCTTTTGATCTGATACATGATTCCTTAAAGAACCTATCATGCTGTATAATACAGGAACAACTCAGTATGGAAATGCAGGTATTTATGTCTCAAATAGTCACAGGGCAGGGGCAGGAGGCACTGGATGGACTGCCAAGGAAGGGTAAGCCCCATGCCTTATCTGAAATTATGAAACAAGGCAGGTGTCAGCTGTAGTGATGCCTTAAAGACCTGTGTAGTGGTTTGGTCCAAAATACTCATTACTATTTACCTTCTGTGAGATAAGAATTAGGAGAAAGCAAAACAGGCACAAAACTTAAAAGAATATAAAGTTTATTACCAGACCTAAAAGAAGGGGAAAAAGTAAAAAAAAAAAAATCACCCCACACCTTCAGAACTCTTCTCCTCCCCCCAACTTTCCCCCTTCTCCCACTGCAAAAAGACAACCCTTGAGATGTTCAGTCTGTTTACCACTTCCATAATAACCTTGTTCAGTTCACTTAGGGAGAGGAGTTTCTCTTGCTCATGCTATGGAGACATCTCCACAAGAAGTTCTCTCATGGCTTCAGTATCACAACGAGCCAGCCGCCCGGGTTGGTTCTCTGTTCACATGTGAGAATCCCTTCCCCTGACTTGCAGCTTTTCCCACAAGTGCTTTCGAGGGTCCAATCTTGAGCTACTGGGGTACCATTTTAAGGTTGAGCTGTTCAAAAACAAAGGTTCTCTTCACCCATCTCTGGGAGCATCTTCATCTCTAGGAATAGAGGCCCTCCCCCTTCCCTGGGAGCAAAAGGGTCCTCATCATCTTCATCTCTAGGACTATCTCTGGGAGCATCTCTAGGAACAGAGGTCTTCTCCTTCCGATTTGGAGCAAGAGTCCTCATCACTTCCATCTCTCCCTGTTCAAACTTCTCATCAAATTACAGCTGCTTCAGCATTTGTTTATTCCAGCACAGGTGCTTTTGCTCACAAGTACAGTTTGAACGCTCCACCCCCCATGCTGTCATGAAATTACAACGGGTACTCTGATATATCATAGTCCATCACCACCATAGCTTTACAACAGAATTTCAGCTTCTAAGCATCTCCTCTTTCTCCTCCCTCAGGATTTCAGCTCTTCTTTCTTTACTTGATGTCTGCAGGCTCCATCTGTTCTGGAGGAAATTTACAGCACTAAAAGGGTTAATCTCACCCAGGCCTTGCAGCTGGAATTCGCTTATCTCTGTTGGTCACATGATCTTTGCTGGGCAGCGGGCAGCTTCAGCTGAATCTTCGGCCGCACTGGAGAGGGGGGAGCTGGGCCACGCCGTCTGCACGTAGCAGGGATGTGGGGGGGGCTGTGGGTGGAACAGGGCCCATCAGCTCCAGGATGGCTTTGTCCCTGCCCTGTACAGGCCCAGCCCAGTTACCCATCCCCCGGGCAGAAGCAAGAGAGAGAGCTTTCCCGGGGTTTGTCCATTCTTAAATGCGGACCACAGAGGCGGTCAAAATTCTAAGTGGCTTAAAAAATTGCCAATATTCAAACTAGGCACTTGATAGGTTCTGTCAGGTCATGGAGGAAGGTGTCAGAACCTCTTTGAAAGAAAATCACTTCCAGAACTATGCTTGCTAACCCATGACACTTGGAAATAAAACAACACACTTTTGAGACAGTATAGGAGGTAATATAACGGCTGGTCTTTATTGGAGGCCTCCAGGAACAGATATGGAAAAAGCCTAAAATGCCCACCGCTACATGGGGTGAATACAGTTTTGTAAGTTTAGCAAATTAGCATAACTGAAAAAATCCCTAATTAGAAGCACAAATGATGAACTAATTCCCCGTTTTGGTTCCACCTTTCCTGTAGGCCCTCTTTAGAGAGGAACTAAATTTTGCTTATGAAAAGGTGTCTTGAAGAGCTGGTTTCAACCTTGGTTCCCAGAAAGAAACAAGATAGGATAGGAGCCTTTGGTCCCCTGGGGTTTGGAGCCCCTGGAATGTGTTTTGTGTTTCTGACTATCAGGGTAGGGAAAAGGTAGGAAAAAGTACTGGAACTCGCTAGGAACTATATAACTATACAACAATAATCTACACAGCTACAAATATATATGAAGGAAATATAAAAGCAAACATCGTTCTGGCATCAGTAGGATGGGTCTGAAAAATAAATGCAGGGGTAAAAAGCACTTAAGTCTCCAGAAGAGATGGTTAAAACTACTTTTACCCCAACACAGTGAAATGACTTGGCCGTCAGTGTCTTTAAGGCCGTGATTGTGCCCCTGTCTGTTATACACACTGAGTATTGGCTTAAGAAGTTGCGAGGTATGTGGGAATAGAGTGGCAGTGCACACACAATGCTAAAATTATTTGGTTAAATTATGCAAACAGGCAAGCAGGGAAATTTTTCCCAGTGACATTAACCCACTACCGTTTTGATGGTTGCTGTGAGGTTTTTATTGGAGAGGTCTTTTTTCTTTTTAATTCTTTCCATGCATTGTGCCAAATTGTATTGTGTCAAAACTGAGAAAAAGAGAAAAAAGCCAAACAGGAAGAAGCACAGCCCTGTCTCATTATGCAGGCCTCACCTTAAGCATGCTAAATTTTCCTCTTTTCTGAGACCTCTGGTCCACTTTCTAATCCAATCAGGAAAATCAGGTTACTCTGTGTGTGTAGCCCTGATCTAATGCCTGCCACACATGCACAAACATGCATGTGTGCACTCACACACTCAACCCAAGCAGCAAAGTCATTCCCTTTGGAAATTATGAGACACTTTCAAGAACATAGATGCAGAGAAAATTCCTTCATGGCTTTCCCTTTAGGTTATAAGACAATGATTTCTTTTTCCTGTAGAGGGATTCCTTGTGGAACAGGGGCATATGATACCCCTGGAAAGATTGGACAACCCAGGGTTGCTGAGGAAAAACCCCTGAACTGGCCCCTGGCTGCAGCCAAGCCTAGAAAGCACCTGGCTGCAGGCAGCCCTGGAAGTCCTTGGCAAAGCAATACACTGGTCGGCTCCCCCACGGATTAGAGGCCGTCTAGAGGGAGTGGGTGTGAATCTTTGCAAAAGTAGATACAAGCTTGTGTAGGTAAACAATAATGGGAGAACGATGCTCAAATCATATCGGTGCACGTGTCGTTACTCTGGCTAGCTCTCCAGCACTCGAACCTCCCCAAATTTCCCAGGGAGTATCTCAGCATCATATTCATCATTTTCCCCCATGATGGTAACAAGAGCACAGAGGGGTAAAGTGAGTTTTGGCCCCTGATTTTACTCTCCTTCCCAGGCTTCATAACTAGCCAGTCTGAACTTGGGCTATTGCATAAATAAAGACTGTAAAGTTCTTGCTCTGTACATTCAAGCTTATCCTAGCTGTAATGAGATGGAAATGCATTCTTGACTCATGTATTTTATTTATATTGTATTGCCCATGAAATCCTATCTTTCCACGGGGACTGACAATCATGGATTTTCATTGTGTGATGAGAAAGGATATGGTTATTTTGAAGGATTTCCAATAAAAAACACCAGCTACAAAACACCATGCAGAAAAAGATAATATTATAGTTAAATAATGAAAAAATACAAAAAATTCCTCACTCAAGGTCAGCTGAAATAGCTACTGTGAATTTAGGTTTAAAAGTAGATTTTCAGTTCAGGACCTTTGTCCACTATTAAATTTTCTGTTTCCATTCCTTTTCTTCTTTGCCTCTGTTTCGTGAGTTTTTTTACTCAGAACTCAGACTGACATGCGGGAGCTGGGGAGTTGCTCTTCAGACTCAGATGTTTATTGTTTCTTATCTATGGTACAGCTGCACAGAATGTGCCCCTAAGTTAACAAGGTGGAAATTGCCCCAGAGTTCTAACTTCCAAGGCCTTTTAAAGCCCAAATTACCCAACTATGGAATGCCAGCTAATTTATTTTTACTTCTAATCCAGTAACTAATCATTCATGTTCCGCACTGTGGGTTTTTTGAACCAATACCATATCACCCAGGCTTGTGAAGAAGGAAGAAGAAAGAAGAACTAACCTACGCCCAAAATCCTCCATCTTGTTACGTATATATTACAATATCCCATAAACCTAAATTTTCTGAACCCAGGGTTCCAACAATCCACCAGTTCCTTTAAATAGTTTTCTTGTACAGAAGCCAAGGTTTGCACTTGGTTTTGGTTTTTTTTAAGTGCATAACATTAAAGTTAGTCATTAAAATTTTCTATCTTCTACTAGTTGACTATCAAAATTTTGGCTTATAAACTGGGCAGGGAAAGCATGTGCATCAGTAGTTTATCCAGGCATGCAAACATGATAGGTGTAGATTCACTGTCACTGTACAGCTTCAAGATATATTTCAAAAAGGTACAACAGCACATTGTTCAATGTGTTGTGTTGTGTTGACCCTGGCTGGATGCTAAGTGTGCAGCAAAACCATTCTTTCACTCCCTTCCTCAGCTGGGCAGGCAAGAGAAAATATAACAAAAGGCTTATGGGTCGAAATGAGGGCAGGGAGAGATCACTCATCAGGTACCATCATGGGCAAAACTGACCTGACTGGTGGAAATTAGTTTAAATTAAATTATCTAATCAGAGTAAGGAAATAAAACCAAATCTTAGAAGCATCTTCCTCCTACCCTTCCTTTCCTTCATCAGATTAATTCCTGTCAATTTTCTCTCCCTCCTCGCCACCAGCTGCTCAGGGGGTTGGGGAATGGGGACTGTGGTCAGTCCATGAGACATCATCTCTGCGGCTCCTTCCTCCTCAGGGGGAGGACTCCTCACATTCTTCCTCTGCTTCAGCATGGGCTCCCTCCCATGGGAGACAGTCCTCCATAAACTTCTCCCATGTGAGTCCTTTCCAGAAGTTGCACTTTTCTCTAACTGCTTCAGTGTGGGTTGCTTCCATGGGATACTGTCCTTCAGATACAGGCTGTCCCAGCATGGATCTCCCTTGAGGTCACAATTCCTGCCACCAAACCTGCTTCAATGTGATCTTCTCTCTCTTCAGGGCCACAGGTCCTGCCAGGAAGCTGCTCCAGAAGAGGCTTTTGAGTCATAGCCTCCCTCAGACATCCACCTGCTCCATGGGCTGCAGGTAGATCTCTGCTCCACCATGGACTTCCATGAGCAGTAGGAGAACAGTTGCCTCACCATCGCCTTCACCATGGGCTGCAGGGGAATCTCTGCTCCAGGGCCTGGAGCATCTCTTCACCCTTCTTCTGCACTGCAGGACTGTTTCTCTCACATATCCTCTCTCCTCTCTCTGACTGCTGATACCTTGCAAATTTCTTTTCCTGCCTCTGAAATACAATATCCCAGAGGCACAACCACTGTCACTGCTGGGTTCAGCTTTGGGCAGTGGTGAGTCCATCCTGGAGTCGGCTGGCATTGGCTCTGACAGACATGGGGAAAGCTTCTGGCCACCCCTGTAGCCCCTTGCCATGCAAACACAATACACCCGTAAACCTGCAAAGGAAATGTATTTTTTTAAATGCTTGAAGCCTCAATGTGATTCTGATTTCAAGCCCAGAATATTTAGTCTAGTACTACATTCATTCCAAGTCTAGGGTTCAACCTATGTCCCCTGCCTCAAGACAGTGTTGTTTTCAAGCGCAAGGGACATTCCCAATAGTTGCCAAGGATCTGGATGCTCATATTGAGTAATCAGGAATAAATATTTTGTCTTAATTACAAAGTGAAAAGATACAAGTAATTGTTTCTTGTTTCATACCCTTTAATCTTTACCTGGCTTTAGATTCTGACATGTAATCCAAAAAAATTTATACACTCTATTAAAAAAAAAAAAAATCATTAAATGTACATTTGGCCAGCTTTTGGTACCTATAAAAGAACAGTTGAATAAAGTGTCCTTTCATTTAATCTAACAGGACTTTGTATTTCATATTATACTTTGAAACAATTTTACAGTATATTTTCCCGTATGCATAAATCTGGTGGCTTGATTTTCTATTATGTATGTCTTGATCATTATTTATGATTTTATTTTTAACTTTTCTTTGAAATCTCCTAAAACCTACTGATCCAATTTCTACAGTAGTTCAAACAGACAAAGAATCACTGGTACAAGCGATGCTGTGCCAGTTTATTTCAGAAGAGAATTTGAGCAAGAGGAAATTAAACTTCTTTCCTATGTTGATTTTCTAAATGATCAAAAAGGAGGAGCAAAAGCAACTTTATTATAATCAAATATCAAAGACTGGCCTTCAGTTCTAACTAAGACAACAAAATCATTGCTGTTCAGTGAAGCAGAATTAGCCCCTAAATGAAGCTCTGCATGTGCACTGTTGCTGCTGTGTATTCTTGAGTAAGAGCTCTTGGTCCACCTGTGCACAGCTCAAATGGTCTTTGAACCTCCTGCGTTTTTGTGTCACAGCCCATGCAGCCTCTCTGCCTGTTAACCCCTAAGAGAAGTCCTTAAAAATAACTGCTTGGATGTGCTTACTGAAAAAGCTTGTGCTTCAGTTGTTTCTTTCTTTGTCTGTCTTTTCCATTCCAGAAATTGCAACCTGCTCCAGCTGGTCCAAGCTACCCGGGGGGCACAGCTATCCCCAGCATGGAGCTCACCTCCCCTGGCTGCTGTGTCCATCACAGGATGCTACTGTGACATCTCCTAGGGTAAAACCAATCAGTGTTCACCCTAAAGTGTTAGCTGGCACAGTGAAAAGGATGTGCGACGCCACAAAATACCCTTTAGCAAACAAGGCAGAATTATAATGTATATTAGGGAGGAAAACCAACTAAACTGCAAAATCATAAAGAGAAGAGGATGTCAGACCCTCCCTGCTATGCAAACTCCTGAATATTTTCATTTGCTATTAATGTAAACCCTGCCACTATCATCTCCCTGGTCCTGTTTGTTTTTTCCCCTGTGGTTGGGGTCACACAATATATGCATACGTATATATATATATATTTATATTTATATATTTATATTTATATACACACACACACATATGTTTGTGCTGCAGGGTAGGGGAGGATAGAAAACAAAGCCGAGATCTGCAGGAAAGTAGGATTTTCTGTCAGCTGCGTATTGTTTTCTCCAGTGGTACCTGAAACCCAACCAGTTGTAGTTGCTTTTACAGCTGGATTAATAAGGTAGGTTTTTTTACCCCAGAGGATTTTATTTTCCAGGTCCTTGCTAAAGCAACTTCCAACTTATGTGTGGAAGCATCTGCCTGTCTTCTATTCACTGTCAGAACAATTTACAGTCAAGTGTAGCAAAATCTTCTCCCAGAACAACAAAAAAAATAAAAACCTTCCCCTAACATGACACTAATCTGGAATTATCACTGTAACAGTCTACAACTTTTCAGTAATTGTTCCAAAGACATAGCTAAAATTGGTTTGCCTGGGAATGTGTTGCAAAACCCAGCTATGTCTGTCTTTCATTCATTAAGGCATTGAAATATGTCCCCAGAAGACAGGGATTCAGAGATTAACAACTGCTCATTCTACTGAAATAAAGCCCAACATCTGCTTCTTTCTAAGGACACTGGTATTTGCATTTGAAATCACAGTTAAATGGAAAGTATGTTGTTTTCTGGCATAAAACATAATTCCAAAGATGTTGCAATTCAGTATGCATTTTTTTCCTGGATTCTAATTGTGTTTATAAATTATGTTCCTATTTTGTATGAAATTGTGAAACTTTTTACAGTATCTGAGTGGCAGTATGTCTCATAATGTGCTGCTATAGGGATGGATCTTTTCCATTCTTCTAAGACATCTTTTCTAGAATATTTATTCATTTTGGCATTTTATCTGTCAATGTCCTAGTTGTTTGACCATACACCAAAGGGGAAAGAACATGAAATGGATTGTATGCCACGAATGGGTCCTCTGCTGTCACTACTAGCAGGAAATCAAAAAGTGACTCTTGTCCTGCAAGCTTGTTTAAAAACTGTATCTCAAATAGCTGTTCTCCTGACTGAAATATGAAAGAAATGGGAAATGAATGTGAGTTGAAGCCTTTATCTGCTCTGAAGTATTTGAAGCACTTGAGCATTTAAATTGTGGGTACAAGAAAGACAGCCTATGAAAGTGGCTCTTGTCCTTTGTTGCAAACCTGCAAACCTGCTGACTGGTTTTCTTTGATTGCTAATTGCCTAATTCTGGCATCTGTGAGAAGCAATGAATGTTAAGAATCTACGTTCTAAAATATTTTTATGTTTTCTCCAATACTGTATTAAAATAATGTCCTGCTCCCCTTCCCTTTCTGAGGTGTTAGGATGTAAAACTGTCAATGCTGGACTAGACTAAAAGATTCAGGCAACCCAATGTCCTCCATCTGACCATAACACATGCTTAGGAAAGAGTATAGGACACCAGATCTGTAGAAATAAGGCTAAACCAGTAGATGTGTTTCTTACTGGGCAATCCCCTGGGGCAAATTAAGCTTTCTTTTCTGTATCCATGGGAAAATACATTTTTTTAGGTTTAGGTCCTGAGGGCAGCAACAGTAAATGGTGTGATTTTTCAGTCTTAATCTCATGAAGACAAGAGATATTTTCCTTTCCACTGCTGTTGGTGATCAGTGTGCATGATAAATTGTGACTAAAAAGTGTCCTCTAACAGCACTTTTCCTTAGGGTTTTACTTGCATGTGGCTTATTTCCAGTGAGATGGAGAGGAATGAAAACAAAGATTTTGCACTTTATCAGCTTAAACAGTTTCCAAGTAATGGACATTTTATAATGAGAAAGCTACACATTGTAACTTCAGTGGTGTCGTTCCTGTTTCTTTAGTGAATGGATTGACTTTTGTAAAGCTAAAATAATTTACATGGGATGAGGCTCTCAGTGATGGTATATCTATTTTTGTACGTTAAAGACTTTATAATATTCATCTAGGGCTATACTTCCACATGTCATCAAATGAAGCCCTACTTCCTCCTAAACCTTGGGTAGAAAAGAGGAGTTGGTATCTTGTCTAGCGCTATTGTTGATTAGAATTTGTTAGAGTTTGTTTTTCCTGTTCTCTTTTTAGTCTTTTTGTATCTATTCACCTTGCCTTACATGTTCATGCCAGGTTTGCTCTCTTTTTATTCTTTTGCTGTCTGCTCTCCTTTTTTACCACAAGCGACCTTAAATGCACAGATAATCCAATAATACTTTAGCTTTGAACTTTTGAACCAAAAGCCTTCAATCTAGAGACAAAACATGATTCCTGTCACTTTTCTGTCCAGAGAGAGTTGCATGGGCAGTCTGTAGCAAGCTTGTAACCAAGAATTTTTTTATTTCATTGGGATCTTAGGTGGTGTAAATCAACATTTCTCTTCTACAAAAGTCAAGGGAACTCAAGGCAATTTGCATCAGGTAGGAGCTGACAATTAAAAGCACTGTATTTTGAATCCTAGAGGAAATTTTTAAATACAGATATACAGATATCCAGATATTTGTTTTCCACAGAACAAACACTGAGAACAAAATCAAGGGCTGATCCTTCTTGTCTGACTTGCACTGCACAGACTTTCTACTGCATTGTCAGTGTACGTGTACAAAGTGATCTCTGTCCCCTTCATCCCTCACCCCAAGTGTTGCTCTTATATGAGCAGGCTCCCTCATGCTTAATCCCCTTCACATATAGAAGCATAGAATCATTAATGTTGGAAAAGACATCCAAAATCAAGTCCAGCCTTTGACTCAGTACATTGAAGAGCCACAAATCCAGCATGATTCCTTGTTACAGTAATGAAATACACTTATAAAGTAACTCTCACAGGCATTGATAAGGTATGTTGGGAGACTGTAAAGTGGATATTATTAGTGAAGCCTTCAGTAGATCTTATGTCATCTGACAAACAGCCAGATCTTTACATTAATGATCTTGGAGCAATGTTAAATAAGTAATTATGACTGCTGGGGCTCAAAGGGATGAAATAGTCGTTTTTAATTAATTAATCAACTGAATTCATATTTGACATGCCTGTTACCTTCTTTGTCCTCCTTATGGTGAGTCCTTTGGACAATTGAATTAAGTTTGACATGTATCTAACTCACCTCTGTGTACAGATAGAAAAGAATTGCCATATTTCTACTCCTGACTGGTCGTAACCACTACTGTATTGCTTTATTTATGACAATTTAAATGTAAAAACCTCAGTCTACCAGATGCTAAGAAAATCTTCATTTAACCTTTCACATTGCTTTGAGTGGATGTGTCACCCAAAGAGTCTGTAACTTTTCCTTTATCACATGTGACTTTAACCTTAAATCATCTCTCACATATCTTTCCTGAAGGAGAAAGGATTGATCTTTCAATGTAATACTATTTTATCATTTTGCATCCTTTGGTAGAACAGGAATACAGAGGAAACCTATCTGTGGACATGATTCATGTTCCTCTGATGATGCCAGGGAGCTTGGTACCTTATTTTTTGAGGATGGAACTTATGTAATCACAAAGAATGATAAGTAAAAAATTCTTGCATATGGAAGTCAAGAAAACGCTGTTCTCTAAGTCAGATCTGAGTTTCATGTATTCACAGTCTTCTGATTTCACAGAAACTCCTTCAGAGATATTTGATTGTGCAGCATAACTCAGGAAGATTTGATAGATAGAATTCATTCTGAAAACAATTCCTTCCAGTGAGGAAGTAAAACAAAGAATAAATCATTATATTGTAAATCCATTCACTACAACTGCCCAACAACTTTTCCTCCTTGTCTTTATAGACAGGTGGGCTCAGCTTGGTCTGCAATCTCTTCCTCTGAGATGCCTATTCTTTTCTAATGACTAAGCCCTCACTCCAATTGTAAGCACCTTGATCAGGTTAATTTAATTCAATTTTGATCTCTTAATTAATGCTTCTGCTCTGGGGTGTGTTTGCATTAGATGTGCTGTACTACATTGGAGACGGGTCCCTGTTGATACCAGTATGGGCCATCCACACACCTTATTCAAGTGAATATTTAGGTGAAGAACACCCCTATGTTAAATACCACAAAGTGCTGTGAATAACTTTTGTTAGGTCACAATTTCCTCACTGACATGCAAATGCACTCACGTTTCTATAGAGCGTGCCAAATAAATTATGCTTTTGTTTGGAGACCTGCATTGGATGTCTTCATACTACAGAGGGAAGGAGGAATAAAAACTACACACATTAATCACTGGCCTGATCTCCACCCCTCTCACTCTTAATGTTCCTCCTTCAAAATATTTCTCTCTTTTTTTTCCCCTTTGGTTATGGTTGCAGTCTGGCAGAGATAAATACACTAGATTTATGTTTTGAATCCTTTGCTCATTTAAAAATGTGATAGTTGTTATACAGATTATTCCTGCAGGTCCTGGTTCTCTAAGGATTAGTACTAGTACTTTAAAGAGCACTTCACTTAGCCAGCTCCTGTTTTAATAGGGCAAGGACCTCTATTTGTTTTGGCTGCCCTTTCTTTACATTTAATCTCTTGACAGGGAGCTACAGAAATGCTTGGACTTTTATGACTCTCAGATTGGTGCTGAATCCCTTCTCTTATCCTTCTTATTTTTTTTATCTATTGATGGAAAACATTATATTACAATAAAAGTTTACTGTTGGGACAACTTAATCCTGTTGCAATTTTCTTGCAGTTTTCCTGTAGTAACTTTTAAAAACAAGCAGCCCAAACAATCTGAATAGCACAATGAGAAGTTTGCTTTGCAGATGGACATGGTTTACAAAGTCCTACCAGTCCTTAGAGAAGCTTCTCCTCCTGAGACACCAGATAGAAATGCAGGTACTGCTTTCCAAGCAGGAAAATAACACATCTCCTGGTTTGAGAGGTGAAAAATAAAAAAGAAAAAACCTGGAACTGGACCCATGGATTTTCCTTACCAAATCAGAAACGCAAGTTTGCTTCCTAGGGTATATGCTCCAAGAGTTCTATCAAGAAGTGTCTCATTCTGAAAGAACACAATAGGTACAGGGTGGTGGGAGTGAAGGGGAGGGCACCCCTGGCAGTAGCTGTGCTACTTTCCCTTACTTCTCTGTGGGTCTGCTTTAGACAGACATGCATTCCTGCTTCTCTTCAGCATGAAAACCAAATTATTTTAATGCCATTGACCATAATATTAAAAAGATCCACCTGATTGAGACTTACCAAAGCCTGCCGAGCAACTTTGACAAGGCCTCTTTTGGGGGATGGATTCCCTGAGCTAGACAGATGCTTTGCCTTGTCTTCTTGACAGCTTTTGCACTGAATCCCCCAGAGACAAAGAAAGCAGTAGGAAGCAAAGGATCTCCCTCAGGAGCAGAAGACATATTGCAAGTTCAGAAATAGTTGTGAAGGACTGAGGAACACTTACATCCTGGAAGGGGCTATTTGATTCAGCTCTGCAGCGTGCATAATCTATTGGACACAAATACAGAGAAAGGTTGACAGATGTCCTGTTATGTGGCTGTATTTGAAATGTGTTTGTTCGTGTAACCTTTAGCTCACTTCTGCTGCTTTAAGGATTTCTGTATCCAGAAATTCCATCTCCTTGAAGTTATTCCTACTGTTTCTTCGAGTGATTGGATAAATAACTAAACAGTAACATTTTAATCTAAATAAATTTTAGTCATTCTCTGCAATTCCCAGAAGGCTGGAATTATGAAAAGTCTAAGAAGACAGCCAGCTACCTGAATTAATTCTCTTTAATGTAAAGTGGAGGGTGGGGGGACAAAAAAGAGAGAAGCTCTGGGTTTATCATAGCTGCCAATAAACTTTCATGCATGTAGTGTTGGTCCAAATCACCCAGTACCTCCAGCAAAAGAACTTCATCTAAGAGCAATGTTGCTAGATGTTCCTAGACAATTGTTAAACCAAGCAAGAAAGAAAAAGAAATTCAAAACTAAAAAAAATAGTGAAAAAACCAATTTGCCCTGCTGAACTGTTAATCATGAAGAAGAGGCCAGTACTTTCCCAATATAAAGGAGCACACCACAGTTTTGCTGAAATCACAATAGTGAGTGAACCACCACTCTCAGAAGCTATTTCAAAACTGCTGTGGGGAAGCTGGAAAGTCTGAAAACGTGTTTATTTGCTATCACACTTGTTTTTGTCAGAGGATTCCCAAATCATCACCAGGATAAGTTGTTGGGGAAAAAATCTGGTTCATATCTTGTGCTTTATAGCACTGGAACAGATTTTCCAGAGAAGTTGTGGATATCCCACCCCTGGAAGTGTTCAAGGCCAGGCTGGATGGGGCTCTTGAGAAACCTGGACTAGAGAAAGGTGTCCCTGCCCATGGCAGGGGCGGTGGAACTGGATGATCTGTAAGGTCCCCTACAACCCAAATCATATAATTCTATAACTCTAAGAAATAGAAGGATAAACTACATCCAGGGGTAGCATAGGAATCTTTGTACTCAGTAGTTTTTCCTTGCCATACCCACAACGTTTTTCAATTAACAATGATCCTATTGCAAATCACACTGCAGAAACTTTCTGATGGGGGCCTTTGAGGTTATCTAATGCTCCTGATACAGCTGCATGACTGGCATATTTTGTGCAACCTTCTGTCCCAATGTTGAAGAGAAAGAAAAAATGTTTGGGAGGTAAGCCATCAGAATTAGATGAAAAGCTATGGGAAGGTAAAAGAGCACAACAAATAATGCTTGCTTATGAATAGCAGCTATTTATACCCTGAAGTCAACAGAAGGAAGAATTCTTGGAGTTTGGATGGTGTCACAGCAGAGGAAAAGAGAACTGTCAAGGTCCGTTTACCATTAGTGAACACTGAGTGGGTTTAAGTGGAACCAATTCCAGTAACTTACACTTTTAGATTAAAAAGTAAAGGTGACCAAACTGTTCCTGTGATCCTGTAATTCTAAAATAGAAAGGAGAATACTCCAAAGTATACTTTCTTCAGAGGAATTTAGGTGACTCTGAAAGCAAACTGCCTTTATTCTACTAAGTTTTGAGAACAGCCCATTTGTGTTAGGCCTTTTTGCAAGGTAAAGGAGGGAAAATGTAGGCTAACAGAAGTTTTAAAAACCATTTGAAAACCTATTTCAGCACATTAATAGCCTAGTGAGGTAAGTTATGCACAGTCTTGAAAAATGGTTTTTACAGAACTCATCCTACCCTTTTCAGCTGACAGACACTTCAGACTCTCTGTCTGTGATTCAATTAAATAGAAAACTAGAAGTAAGAGTATTTTGGCAGGGAACTAAATTATATCAACTATGTAAATCACTTGTCAGGAATCTAGCAGCTGTTTTCCTGAATTCATGGACAGCCAGGGGAAAACTAAAGCTGAGAGAGTTTACAAGCTGCTCAACAATTCAACCATTCCTTTACACAGGAATAATCTGAAACTCTCCAACACCCACTGGAGTGAAAACTCATCCATGCCAATAAACTTTCCACAGGCAGACTTCAATAATCTGCCTGCAAGATTGCACTTGAGCCTCCCTAAAGAAGGCACTAGAATGTGATACTAGCAGTGAGCTGGTTTGTCTCTTCAGCTTATTTTCTGCTGCTGATGCATATGGGGAGCAGCAAGGGAGATCCTTACTCACTCAGGGGTGTCCCTTCAGAGGCAGGACAGGGGAAGGGAGGGAGAGCAGGAGGGTGGGGGAGAGAGAAGCAAGTGCTGAGGTCGTTCCAAAAGCAGGAAGGAGCTTGTAACTCAGAATTTGTGCCATTCTCTCCACATCTCCCCTGGATGTCCATGAAACAGCCAGTCAGACTAGCTGTTGTCTGTGGTCCACCAGGTGAGAGTCTGTATACCAATGCTCCAAGGGATGGCTCCAACAGAAAGCTCCAAGGGATGGCACTGGAGTTTTGGCTTTATTTGTTAGGGTTTACCCTGAATGGTGTTGAAGAACTGTTAACTTCCAGCACAGGATAACTGTTCCATGAAATACAATGAGATGCTTGTACACATCTCAAAGCTTTAGTAACAAGTGGCTTACCTTAGTCCCTCAAAGTCATCTGTGTACCACCCAGGACAATTATTCCAGCCACAAAAACAAGATTTCTTTAATCAATATCTACTGGATTCTAAGCACCTTGAACTCAGCTGACACACATAGTGAAAATTGCCTTCAGCAATAGTTTCAGAAAACCAGTAGTTAAAGATCAGTATATGTGTATAGACATAGATATAGATAAGGCTTTGACTACATTTAATAACTGTATACAAAGAACAGATTATTATTTTCCCCTCTGCATAGAACATACCATATCTGTGTATAATTCATACCTACCAAAAACCTCCAATGCTCTCAGCAGTTTAAAGGGGTACTTCAGCTGCATAAAATTTAACAAGTATCTTTGCCATGAGTGATTCTCTTAAATTAATGTTGTGTTTTCTTCCTGCACATGGGTTGGACCAAAAATATGCTGAATGCTGGTGGTTGTCAGCTGATGTACATACCATAAAGATCTTCTGTGATATTTTTATATTTTTCTAATGTATGCCAAGCAACTTGGTACCACAAATATATGAGGCACAGAATAGAAATTTAAAGTCACAGTTGCTTTCCAGGCTGTTCCTGCAATAAATCTAGGGCTTCCAGGGGCCTAATTGCATATTTTAAATGAAGCATACACTTAAACATCTTGCCAAGTTAAAACCTTTTTCTGTAAACTCTCTTGCTAGCTATTTTTACCCATTTTCTAGCATAATGCAAAATAGAGCTCCCACTTGGGTGCTCTGATATATAGTGAATAATTGGAGCTGAATGAAAAATAGAAACATTTTTTGAGGGGAAAAATGACTCCCCCTTGCTTTATCTCAAAATATTCCAAGAAACAACTACAGTAATAAAGTTAACATTCATAATAACAGCAATATAATGCAATATATAGAAATGTAAAGCAAATAATAGTAACAATTCAGAAACTGTTTTCAATTGCCTTCACCTTAACCAAATTATTTGCTCTGTGGATATGGCTATTAATTTCCACAAGAAAATTCATTAGATAAAGTATATTTATTCAGAGGGAGGAGTGGTGTCAGAATCTGGCGCCAGTGGGTTGACGTTTTTAATCAATTTTCTGACTGCCTGTAGTGGTCACATTTAAAAAACAGATTTAGAGTAAATAAGTCAGCAAGAGAATGCTTTGAAATAACTAAAGATTGTTTGGTGAGGTCAACCATTTTTTTTTCCATTATGATGTATGGATTCTGAGAAAGTTTGGGAAAGAAAGACAATAATCCAGTAACATTCTGTTGCATAGGTAAATATAATTTTAGTAAATAATTGTGAATGTATTAAGGTGTATGTAAGTATTTAGTTTTTAGCTCTGACATACTATTACCATAAATAAAATATAAAACTTTATGAAATACACACAACAAAACTTTGGGGTTTTTTTATCCACTATTTTTCCTGGCTTCATTCAAACCCTTCTAAGTAGCATGCAATTACTAAAAGACCCAATGATTAAGAGGTAATAGCAGAGAGACACTCTTTTGTAAAACAGTAATATTGTATGCCGATAAATAGGGAAGCATATCTCTCAGGCAGCACAAAACAAACCACTTCTGCTTACCAAAGGTGCTGAGGCTAAAATTGTGATGTTTCAAACAAGCCTTTTTTGTTTTATTTCCTTCTCCCTCCTCCTATTTTTCCCTCTCTCAGTATTTTTTCTCTTTCTCACTGACCCCTTCTCTGTTTTGCCTTTTCTCCTCCCCCATTTCTTTCTACGAAAGCTGATTGTCCATGGAGAGGAATTAATAAAGGAAATTTAACATTCTACAGTACAATTTCAAATCATACTTGTACAAGTCGACCTTGGCAGATTTTTCAAAGTAGATGGTTTTATATAGCTATGGCAGTGAACCTAGTTCTTAACTTTCTTATTAGAAAAATAATTCTGCTTCCAGGTGGATGATCTATCATAATGGGAAATGAGTAGCTTATCATTACAATGAAGAAACTGGATTTTGGCTGAGAAAATAACCAGCACACCAGTTCTTACTTTCATATCATGAGTGCAAGTTAAAACAGAAGTCTGATAATGAATATATATTAAAATTTTTGAAAATAGCTGTGCTTAGCTGACTGGATCTGAAAGGTAGTTACAGCAAAAAGCTCAAAGGTAAGAAAATTACTGCGAGCAAAAAAATGCAAGAAAATATAGAGTTCAGTAGGTAAGAAAACAAAGGATGATGGGCAAGAAACTGGTTGAAAAGCACCGATACCTTATTAGGCATGCTGCAATTTTAGAAGACAGAGCTGCAATTAAAGAAGGTTGTTAAAGTTTATTTTTTTCTTTGTTCTTTTATCCTGTTCTTTCATAATGTTCAGGTGCAAAATTATGTCAAAGAAGATACAGAATTATTGGTTCCCAAACATCTGAGGAACTGAATAGAGCACCCAGACTTTCCTCTGTTCTTCCCCTCCCATCTTCCCATCCTGCATTTGAATCCATTTACTGACTTTTCTATTGCATTTGCTTTAGAGTGCCATTTCTTTAACTGTACCTCTTATTTGCCTTCTTTTGTAAGGCTTTTTCTACAGCCTTGTTTTCTCTTCTAATTTCACCTACAATCTGTGCATTCTCCCTTTTCATACTCTCTAGCACTACACTCATGAACTGTTGATACAGCATTGATACAAGTTCCCAATGCACTCACTGCTCACCTGTAGTTTACCTTTCTTTTCTCTAAGTTTCTCCTTTTACAGTATTCATTAAGCAACCTAAGCAAATGAAAAATTTGTGGACTATTGGCAGCTTTCAACAAATTATAGTTGTGTGACTTCTTTAGTGACAAAAGTATTCTTGGCTTCATACTTTTCACAAATGAAAACAGCTAGTATAGAGGAGCACTTTTTTGTGTGGTTTTATGAGCCCAAAAACCTCCAGAGAACATTGCTAATTTACATTATGTCCTTGAATGACAGATTTAGAACTTAAATCTCTTATTTAGGGGAAAACTATATATAATTCGAAGTAAATGGAGAATGTCTTGTTACATAAGTTCCTGTGGAGAATCCAACACATTCTTTACCCAACAAATACAAGGAGAATAACTTTGGCCCATTGAAATGAGAGCTGAAGCTACCATTGCTTTCAGTAGTTCTATGAAACTGACAGCCCAGTAAGTTTCTGCACAAACCCTCCCTTACAAACTGCCTTGACCAGGACTGAGTCTGGCAGACTGGCATGTTAATTCTTTGTGCACTTGGCATATCAGTATCTGTTTTGTGAAAAATTTAAATTTCATAAGTAAGCCTGGTTTTCTCCTTCTGGGGAAACTACACCCTTCAATATTCTTTATGTCCGTGTCTGTGGGATTTGTTTCAGAACAGAGATCTCAAACATACAGATAAGAACTGGGGCCAGAACAGAGAAACCCAACCAGTTGTGTCTGATCACCCAGCCCTTCTATAAACCTCTGCCAAGGAAAGGTCACCACGCAGCATCATTAAGAATGATGACAGTAGGAAGGAACAATCAAGTAGCCCCACTAGCAAGGCATAAAACCTGTTTACTACTTCTTGTGTGGGGTCAGGATTATCAAGGCTAAAAAGATGACAGTGGTATAGTCTTCAGTAAGTCATGTCAGTGAACAAAAGTCACATACACCATTCTGATTTCCATTCTTCTTCTCCATACTGATAAAACAACACTGCTAAAAATATCAGATAGAAAAGCAATGTTGTAGATTGCACATGCCTGACCACCTAAGTTTTGGGGAAAGAACAATGGGAGAAAGATGTGCATTTAAAGTGTTGAGAGGCAGTAGTGATGGGCAGCAGTGAGGGGTTAAGAAATAAGGAAGTCTAGGAACATTCCTGTAGTGTAGGTGAGGTTATCTATGTGGGCTTCACATATTTACACTTATATACTTATAACCAGACAGACTGTCTTGCATCTGACAGACAATACAAAAAGAAATAAAAAAATTAAAACCCTTTTTTGAACGTGTCACTTTTATTTTGTAAGGTTTTTTCTCCTTTCTCCCCTCCAATTCTTTCCAAAGGTTTATAGTCCTCAGTACAGTATTTATAGGGTTTCCTTGTCCATGTCTGAGAATCATGCTGTGCTGCCTGACGACCTTGTCTGTGCTTCAGATACTTGTAAAAAAGGATATTTTATCATAGAGAGCAAAACTTGATTCTTCTGTCTGAAAGTAATTTGGGAACGGTGAGGGTTATGATCATACTGCAAGGTGAAATGTTTCTGAAACGTGCAGCACACCACATCTATCAAATCTGCACCTAATTTTCCTTTTCCTGCTCTGCATTTGAATGAATCTGCCAGCTGCCCACAGTACTTTAGAAATATGGATAATAAATTTGGGATATTTCACAATATTTAGCCTCACAGATGTAAGGAGCCATTTTGATACATTGATCAGCTTTTTCACCCTCTATAGGAAATCGGCTCTAGCATTGGCTTCCTTACATGACATCCCTTCTGCATTAATAAAAGGTCATCTTTATAAAGTGAAGAACTTAGCAATCTCCAGCTGTTTTCATCATCCCACTCAAATGGCTAACAGTCGAATATAGAGGAGTGTAGACACAGGTGTAGACACACACACACGTATCTGTGCAATACATCCATTCTTTACATGACCAATGCTGAAGATAGCTCAGTGACTTAGATTCCTTCCATATTTAAAGAAAATTCACTTATTGAAAGATATTTCATGTTCATTAATTCTTAAGGTTCCCTCAGAGCAATGCACAACAGGTAGACTCCATGAAAAAATACTGCTTCACTCATTATCTGGAGATTTTGACACAAATTTTAACATACTCTTAATTCTATCCATGGAGCCAAAAGCATCTAACATCACAAATGAATGAATAAATTAAATCACTCAAATCTCAGTTAAAAAAAAGCCCAACAACAAAAACCCTCAAAACCACAAACAAACTAAATGAACTAAACTAAACACAAAGCCAGCCAAACAAAGTTGCACACATTATCTGAACATGTCTGAGATAATTTTTGACCCTGAGAGCTAGCACAGGCAGAACAGAAAAAAAGCAGTATAGAATGAGGGAAAAACTTCAGGCAACCTCATTTTGTCCTGATCTATCTAACTCTTGGTTTTGTCCCTCTAATCAGCATCACGTCACAAAAGACCTTGAAACTATAGCACACGATGAACCATTTTGTGTTTTATCATAGAGTCATAGAACCTGGGCTGGAAGGGACCTTAAAGATCATCCAGTTCCAACCCCCTGCCATGGGCAGGGACATCTTCCACTAGACCAGGTTACTTAGAGCCCCATCCAACCTGGCCTTGAAAACTTGCAGGGATGGGTAATTTGATACATTATGTTTGCCTCCAGAGGGTTTATCAAATAGAATACCTTACATACAAAAGGTAAGGTAAGTTACAGGGAGAAAATGCAGATACATAATAGCCCTTTAAGTCAGCAAAGCAAAAATGTGACAAGAAAAAAACCCAGGATGCTAAAACAAAAAAGTAGGTTAACAGACCCAAAGCAGCACAGGACAGAGTAGGTAAATTTAAGCCAAGGAACATAATCAAAAAGTAGTTAGATGAAGTCTTATACCTTGTATGATATGAGTTAAGACCAAGGTTCTACTAGTTCCTTCTGACTTTATGAATTACTGAACACAGATTTAACTTCAAAATTTGGAAGTAAAAATTAAAATTTTGCCCTTGTCTGTACTTCCAAAGCTACGAAGAAGCTTTAAAAACTTCAGTTTGTTGGACATATTTTACAGATAAGAAAACTGAAGTTCAATGAATGAATTGATGTGGCCAAGACCATGACACAGATGTTGACAAAAATATGACAAAACTCTAAAATGCATGCCTTGACCACTAGCAAAAATCAGGAGTTTATAGGAAGCAAAAAAACACCACCCAAACCCTATGACAAACTCTGTAAACACCAAGATTAAATTGTGAAAGATATGTTATTTACTTGCACAAAATAGATAATGTTTTTAACTAGGATGTTATGACTGATCTTTGTATTAGAATGTGCATATATATACACACTAGTACCTTTACAGTGGCATATAATATACTACATTATAAGAGGACTGCTTGTTTGGGCAACTTGAAACAGAACGGTCAAAAAGTAGTAGTTAAGGAGTCACTCCACTCTACTGCAAATGAAAAACTCCTAGAAGTGTTTTTTCCATAATTTCTCCTAAGATGCTTGTCTGTCTAAGTATTAGGGCAGTAAGTGAGATGTCTTTTAGAGGGCTTGGTGTTCCTTTTCTTCACAGCTTGTTGACTAGGAACATTTGAAATGCACTAATCCTGAGGTGATAATGCATCATGTTTACCTTGCATCCTGTTTTATTTCAAAACTGAACATTCAATATTTTAAGTGTCTCTTCAGGTCCCTTCTGTATGAAATTAAGAATGTGTATGTAGTTTTAATGTAGTCATGCTTTTATCTTGCTTATACATCTGCACATCTCTTATACAAGAGGCAGAGGTAAATGGCATGGTGAAAATGCACTTAAAGGCTTTATACTGACTAAAAAAAATACACTATATAAGTCTACCAAAAGACTTTCAGTCCTATTATAGTAATAAAATTATAGTCTGGGCTAAAAAAAATACACTATATAAGTCTACCAAAAGACTTTCAGTCCTATTATAGTAATAAAATTATAGTCTGGGCTAGAGTTAGCTAAACTCTGACAGTACTTCTGCACACTCTGTCCATCCTACTCTCAAGCCACAAATACATCTTATAAAAGACGCTCAGTGGAGTAAGCAAAAGTACACAGAAGTCTGAATTATTATTTTTTTTTAACAAATAAATTTATATTTCATAATTCTTTGCTATTTATTGAAGTTCCAGTTCTGCCACTTAAATGAATTGAGCAATATATGCACCAGAGTGTTTATCTATATCTTTCAGTGGTGCTGCTTATTGTACAAGTTACAACACGGTGGAGGAAAGGTGGCAGAACCAAGGGTACATTATTTCCTGTAGAAGATTTGTTGAATTTCATATGCAGTGTCTAATCAGTACTCCAACTCAACTGTCAGTAACTTTCTGTCCTAGTAGAGAAAGCAGTGAGCACTCTTCTGATGTTAAGTTCACATTTGAAGTGAGATATTGCGTATATTGTTTCATATATTGCTCTTGAGAACACAATAACCCTATGAGCAATTTATAGTATCCTTTGGCAGAAGGACGGGGATGAATTGAATTTATTTCCACAGGAAATACTTTTGCAGTCCTGGTTCTCACTCAGAAAATAAATACATATTGCTGAGCACCTGGGGAAATCACCTAAAATGCACATATATCTTGCAGTCTAGAATCACAGTCATAGTTGCCAAGTTACTACTTTTTTGAAATATAACAAATCTGATTATGGTCACTTTTCTTAGTGAATTACTGGAAACAAATGGAGGAATTGCTTTCCTAGAGGTTCACTGTAAATACAGCATGCAGAATATTCTGGGTTTTTTTTCCCCAAATCACTTTGGGCTATTCAGAGATGTAAAAAACAGTTCAAGAAGTGTTGCACACATTTCAGTATGTTTAGATTCAAAATACATTGTTCTTTGGACTCCTAAGTACAAGACTCTATTTCCTACCTATTACCTCCTTGCTCTGAATGAATGATAAATAAGGGAAGTTAGAAGCAGCCAGAAGAAGGAATTCCTTCTATAATATACAAATTATAGTTACATATTTTATGTATATAGTTATATATATATAGTTATATATTATAATATATAATATATATATTCACTATTATATAATTCCATATAATATTGAAATTCTAAGCAATGTTTCAAAAAATTGCTAAGAAATAGAATTTTCCATTAAGCTAAAGAGTTTTGGTCCCATATTGATTTTTCTGCTGCACAACACAGGAATGTTGACTATAGAAAGATACATTTTAAAAGGAAAAATTAAATCACGGAGTAATGGGAGAAGTAATATTTTTCTTGCTTTACCATGCTGCCTGTCTTACCAACACTCACTGCTGTCTGGTACACATAGGGAAATGTCGTTTGATTTGGGAAGCACTGGTGAGATGATGTTAAAGAAAAGTCAACAGAAGGACACCACATTAAGCCAATAACTTCTTGCATCAAGCAAGTTATGATTTTCTTATCTCCCTCATAAGTCATTTCAGCTGCGCATCCTGTTTTGCTGAGCAGTGCTGTAAAGTAATTCCATAAGCAATCACTAATAAGATTACAGCTCTGAAGGGTGTAAAGATAACAAAAGATTGGCACAGAAAAGTCATAATTTTCTTTCTAGAAGGTGTGTAGGGGGTTTTATATACAAATGTAATAAAATAGATTTCAAAGGGTGAAGAAAAGTCATATCAGTCAAGAGTGAAAAAAAAAAAAACCAGAACTTTTTCTCTTTCATGTTTTTGATTTTAGGAGATGTAGGAATTGAATGTTAATGTACTCTTTCCATGAGAAGGAATTAATGTTATCTCTATGCCCTTTTTCCTTTTTGACAATATGTTACTTCCCTGGAGGTTTACATGGGTTTTTTTGGTTGTACTGCAGCTGGTAGGCACAGTGTCTCTCAGAAAATAATGTCGAACTGCTAATTACCATGAGGAGTATTTAAATAAGCTGATAGATCTGTTGTATTTCAGTTTCTTACTTCTGACATGCTAGCTGAACATCAGACTTTTCTGTAAGTGCCATATGTACCTCCTTTATTATTTCACTGGGTCTGTCATGACTTGTGTTCATGTTTTGTTTGGACAAAACACATGTGAATACAGGTATTTATTTTGCAAATACAACTGTGGTTTTTTTAATGACATACAGAATTTGTCTTACTCAGTTTCCTGGTGATTCTGTCTTTGCATCTCAAAATCCAGTACAATTTTTTTGTGTGTGTGTGTACTGAGATGGAGAGGAAGAAAAGGGAGGATGATAAAGAGGCGAATAATAAGGGGTATGGTCAAAATTTAAAGCATTTTCCAATCATGAATACTTCCTGCAAGAGACATGAACAAGACAAGTGTTTTGATTAACATCAAGAATATTTCAAGCAGCATTATTTACAAAAGTGTGCAGGGATGACATTGCATAGTAATGAGGTATAATAAAATCATTGGTGCAGATGTGAAAAAAGTGTTATTACCCTTCTTTCTTTAAAATAGTAATTCCTGTATTATTTTTCATTGATTTATAATTATGCCCTGAGACAAAGCAATGTAACTTTTTCACAAGAACCTTTAGACAAAGCTGTAAATGAGAGAAAAAAAAAAATCAAGATACCAACTTAAAACTCATTTCATATTTGAGCACTGAAATCAAACTAATCTTAAAGAACAATCTTGTTGGGAACTTTGACTTTCATTACTTAAAAATGGAGAAATAAGTTTTGTAATGGCATTTAAAAGACATCAAAAGGGTGACAGCACCACTTAATTTTCATTATTTTCCTCAGGAAACTGACCAGAAAAATATTTTGAGTAGAAACTGAATACACCACCCTCAAAGTTCAGGAATGGATGAGTAGGCCTAGCTTTTTAGCCTCTCTCTTAGCCTGAACTAATGGGTTAGCTGCAGTTGGATAGCACCTCCCACACAATACGCATATGCTGCAGAGGTGTACATGCACATCCTTATGACAAGACTTCTATCAGTAGCCCCTTCTCTCCCTGTGCCTCTCTCTGTTATTAAATGTTTATATAGGAATCCAGGAATTAACTGGTCATTGAAAGAACAGAACTGAAATGTCAATTTGTTCTGTCCAAAAATGACACAGTCACTAGTCTGTGTGCGCCTAGCACAGGCACACTGCAGCTCACTAATGTAGAACATCAACTCAATTTTTCTCTTTTGGAATCTGTATTGTTGGTTTGGTTTGTCGTGGATATTTTGCCAATTGTCCCTACTTTCAAAAATCAAAGAAAGTTGTGTAAAAACAGGAAGAAAAATTAATTGAGGGCTGGAGAAAATGTTACACAGTGAGAAGCCTACTTAGTTTAAGAAAAAAGAAAAATATACCTAGTTAAGACTAACTCACCGACTTCAGCTCAATGGTAATTGAATGGGGTGTAACAACTGATTGGCTTCGTATCAAAGGGACAAAGGACACCATATTCCATGTTGATTCCAAGAAGTCTGGATCATTTCATGCCAGATTATTTTCTTACACCTGCCATGGTGAGAGGATTCTCTGCAATATATTTCCTAATATAAACATATAAGTATAGCTGAAATTTACCATCTACATGTCACTTTGTCCTAGGTTACAGTGTAAGATGTAACCAAAAGCATGTATTCTATTATCATCTTTGCAAGCTGTCAAAGCAGGGGGGGCAGTGTTCGTTATCTCCTACCGTGGCTCATCCCTGATAACTCCCTCCGGGGATATCTCTGTTTGATTCCGAGACTATGCTAGCTAACCCATGACAATGGGCCATCAAGGACTCATAGAATTACATCAGCCCACTGTGAGATGCTCTGCCCAGGGGGAGGAGCCAAGCATTCCCACCTGGATATGATCTGGGGCTTGGAACAGCACAAGCAGCCCTTACCTATGGGATTCCCAGAGGACAGGAGCCACCACTGGACCTTCATGTGAAAACCAGACCCTTTTCTACAGGATCACTTCATCTGGACTGCTACCACCACCCTGACTAACAGGGTGTCAGGTTGTATCCTGACTGTCAGTGTTCTTGTACTATTGCATTTATTTTGGTTTTCCTATTAAATTATAATTCTGACTTGTGATCTCCCACTGGTTTGTTTTCAAACTAGCACACACTTAGATTTCATTCATCTCATACCATTACCCATTAGATCACTTTCTCTGTCGCAGCATGCATATGCCATGTACTCTCAACATTTTCTTCTGTGATCCTCCACTTGACTGTACACATTATAATCCACTGAATCCATCCATCCATCCAATGCATTATGATCGCCAGCATATTTGTGTTTCTGGAGAGTGCAATCCCAGGGTAGAACTGATGGGGTGACACTTCCCTATGGCAAAAATGCTGGCCATTCCTGTCATGAATAGTGTAGTGTTGGGACTCCTCCTATGTAGGACATAACATTAAATAAATATGTTTATAACACAGAGAAGTTGAACAGAATTCAGCCCTTAATGTTACAACAATGTCTCTTGCTTAACAGATTGTCCAGTACCACAGTATTTCTTGCAAAAACATCAGCAGCAAGAAAATATCTCATCATGTAAGAGACTGAAGGGCTGAGAGAAGGCCAAGAAAAAATATAACATCCTCCTGTAGTCATTATGTTTGTGCTAATTATGGAAATTAATAGTAAACCTCTGGAGAAAACACAAGTCTATGCCTGTTATTCCCAAATTAGACTCCAGAAAGTGTCACTATAGCCAGCAAGGTGCTCCTTTCTCAAATAAGTAGTCCTTATAAGTCTATATGTTTTCTGTATAACGTGGAGATGCAACTTTCAGACACACTCAAGCTAAAGCCCTTCAGAATATCCCCTGGTCAGAGTGAGCTCACTGCATTATTTAGTATGATCATATTTTAACATGAAGAATTAATGACGAAAAGAAAGAAATCAAGTTTCTTATTCAACTGAATTCATTTCATACCATATTTAAATTATAATGGTCCTCATAAGCTGAGAATTTAAGAGCTAAAATGTAACTATTATGCCACCATTATGTCAAGACTACTTGCTACAATAGGTGAGCTAAGGAGTTTATGGTTTCATCCTTGAGGGATTTTAAGATCAGACTAGCTCAAACCTTTCTGGAATGCTGTAAATATCTTTCAGTATTTTTCTCTTTCCTGGTTATTCGGACAAAATAGTGAGACTAACTTCAAAGTCTGCTAGGTGTTCAGTGCCCTGTGATCTCCCTCATTGAGAATTTTACCTTCTTTTTTGTTCTCATTCACTTTTTCTTTTAACTCACTTCTTTTTTAAAAAATGTTTCCATTTGTAAAACAATGTATAGTTCAAAAGATTTACATACTCATTTAGAAAGTACCACAACATAGGTCTAAGCATCTTGCATGACTTGGATTATAATCTGGGTCTGCACAAGGAAATGGGAATAGCCGAAAGACTCATTGTTTTATCAGAAATCAGTGAAAACTTGGGGTAGAGAAACCTGCTCTTGAAGCCTATCTGTGCTGGAGCTGTTTGAGCATCCAGAACTGTACGATGGCTGCCATAAGCAGCAGACAAAAGAGAATGGAAGAAACCAGTTGGAGTCAGTCGGGCAGCAGACCAAAGAGGCCCAAATGTCAAAATGCCCTGATACGGCTTTCTGGCCACTCATTCTCAAACATTCTATTTTTTATGACGTGTACTTTGAAAAGACCTGAAAGTGCTGAACACTATGATACACCTTGCTCCAAAGTAAGTTTACTAGAATGTAAACATCTTTTTAAGTAAATTCCATTAAACAGACAATATTTATCTACAGAGAATTTTCTTAGAAAATTGGAATTGAAAGCTGGTTTTTATTTTCAGTTTGTTACTGTAGACTTTCTAAAGTAGATATTTCCTTTATAAGTCTGTCTGCTTCCCATTGTTTAAATAAAATATGATTGTCTTCTTTATTTTAGAAATAATTCAATTATGGAAACTGTCAGAGTATGGAAATGCAAATGAAAGAGTGGCCAGAAATTAATTTTGCCCCTCAAGAGCTTAGAAAGTTCTTTTGTGGGAAAGGCATGTTTCAAATTAACTCACTACTAATACTTTTAAAATTACAGGTTTCATCTTGGAGATACTACTGTTCAGCTCTTAAGCATAAATTCATGCAAATTACAGGATTACATATAGTAAGTGCTTAATTTTCATTCACAGTTGTCTTGAATATGTAAAAATTGGAAAGCTGAATGTTGCAAATTGTCTTTTCATGGTAAATCCATTATGTACTGTAACTGTGTTTTGAAGCGTGACCTGTTTTAACAAATACATAGTTCCATTGAGTTTGCTATGATTTTGTCATTGTAGTAGGACAGAAATATTCCTAACTCCTCTATCTTGGAGACTGATGTGAAAAAGTAGATCACGTATACCAAGTCTAGTAACTTGATAGAATCTGGTTTTGTAGCTACAGATGTTTGGTCTTTTAAATCTTACACACATGCTTCATCTGAAAAATGCATGCAATATGTAACTTCTATGTCTGATTCAATGAGAGAGAGAGAGAAGATATCTCTGATAGGAAAAAACCCCACGGGTTATCTTGTTAACGTAGAGTGCAGTAGCTATTACTCCAACAAATAAAAGATACCTTTCTCATATTTATAACTGTCGATGAGCTTACAATGATTTCCTTATAATATGTTTTTAAATTAGGCCCAAAAAGACCATTCAAACTTTGGACTGGTTTGTGTGTGTCAGAAAAATTGGTCTCAAAATGACATAATTATGCTGATTTTCAACTAGTTTATATGACTTCTTTTAACTTCATTCAAAAACATGTTTAATACAGAAAAAAATTCTTGAAACCAAGGAAACAATCAATCATTTTGAATCTATGAAAATCATTAGAATGAGGGAGGATTTTCTTTTATATAGCAATTCACTCAGTTCAGCTTATGTTATGACCTATGTTATCACAGAATAAGTTAGAATCTGAAAAAGATTTTATTATACTCTTCATGTATTGTCGAAGTGACATAAGTGCATTCTTCTTTGGAATTCATGTTTTCTTTCATTTTTAGAATACTTCTTTAATGATCTATTCTGCACATGTACTGATTTCTGACTATTTCTGAAAGGAAGAGTTCATGGGAAAAAAGTGCTCAAAGGCAAAATTATTCTCACAGCCAATGAATAACACTGCACAACATACAGCTGGTATTTTGCATTATTTAGAAGACAGACTGAAATTTTGCTGGAATTAACTTTTTTATGGTTAGTGTAATGATAGCCACAACTGGAAAAAGATCCAATATTTTTGCTTCTTTAACTTGAGCATGTAAGTTTTCATAAAAGGCCAAGAACCATGAGGTTAGGCTTCATCAAAATTTTCAAAAAGGTATGCAAATATTAAGATTTGAATTATGACACTACCGATTTAGAATAGTTCTCATGTTTCTCATATAGTTTCCCATATTTTCCACCGAACTTGGAAACTTCAGAAATCAAATTCTGTCTGTCACTGAGACCCAGTGACATTTTTTAGAGTACATAACATTCTGAGTCATGAAGATCTGACTGACAAAGATGTCAATTCCAGTCGATGGCAATTAAGGTCCAGAGCATTTTCAGGAATTCATGTCTCAGTTCCCCAAAAGACTCAGCATCCCTAAGTGGCCAAGTTTTCCCCCTTTTTATTCTTCTGCTGTGTCAGCATTACAGCAGTCTCAAAGGCTAACAACTGAACTCAAATGGAGAGGAGCTGACCATTCCTAGACTGCTATTTTATATCCTGGAAGAGATGGAATAAGAGACAGGCTGGTCATTTGCTTTTCAATAGCAATTTAAATAAACATGCAGAAATTTGTATGTGTTTGTTGGGAGGGATGTTAGCTAATTATTTCACTGTTGAAGCCTTTGTGTTTTTGTATTTCCTATTTTATTAAAATTCTAGGGGGAAAAAAACCCAAACCACACAGCTGTGCTATTCATTCACTCTTGTTATCTTTTTATCTCTTGCTTGTTTGTTAAAATGCAGAGACCACCTGTGCCACGACAGCATTGACCAGAATCTATGGAAGATTTGCAGGTCAGAGTCCATAACAGCACCAGCTATGAAATGGCTTTTCTGTCAGGGACAATCTGACTGCTGGTCTCAGCTGGAAATTGATGCTGTTTCACTATCAAGGTCAAGAACAGGACAGTGTTCTAACAGCAAGTCATGGTCAAATGTCATAGGAAGTGGAATAAAAGACACTCAGATCTGTAATATTCACAGCCTCCAATCCAAAGAGAAAGGAAAAAAGTAGCAGAGGTTGGCAATTTCCTCCTAAAGGCCTCATCTGCCTACTCCAGCTGACATCTGGAGCGTTCTGTTTCCAAAGAACTCAGCTCTTACAAATTAGTATAAAGTGGGTGAAGTTCATCTCTCACAGTGATCACAACTCCATGAGCCCTTCTATTTGTGCCGTATAGTTGCTTTCAGGGACCAGTCTCAGATGGATCAAAAATGGGTGTTAAACTGGGAAGGCAGGAAGCTTGTATGGAATATGTGTTTGTTGTCCTAGTTAAAGATTACAAAGGTTTTGGAATCTAGGTATTCTGAAGTAATACACATATTCCAGGACACCAGGACACCTTTGTCTCCCGTGATCATTGAGATGATATTCCACACACTCTTGAACATGAACACCCCATGAACACAGAAAACAGTTTATTTTCTATAGGGCTACTACTTATCTATTAAGAAAAGCTTTAAACAGAGATTGGAGGAGAAAAGATAGTGTGAATGACAGAAGTCCATAATTAGGAATTAAAAGAGAAATTTGAATAAGAGTATCAAGATTTCTTTAGTGGGAGGAGGTAAGGATTATTCAGAATAAGATCAAAAGACAAGAAAAGGGAAATAAAAGATCAGACTACTCATTTGTGTATGCTGATGAACAGCATACAGGAAAAGGGACTGAAAGACTTACATTAAAGAAAGCCATTTTTTCCAGAAGGACAAAGAATGACCACAGAACTATGTCTATTGAAATCATGAGGGAGAGAAAGTATTATATAAAATATTAGGTAGACTTCAATGCTGAGACAGAATTTGTAGTCACTAACTAATTAGAACAAGGATTAAGAGATAAAGCAAAGACTAAAGGCAAAATATAAAGGGTCATAATTTTACCCTAGGCAGAGACCTAAGAAGTGTTACAAGACATAAACTTGGTTCAAGTATAAAATTCTAATTGACTCCACCTCAAAGAAGAAATTTTAAAGAGTGGTGGATGGTAGAGATCATACCACAAATTAAATTTAAAATAGCAGCAGGAATATGAAATCGCAAGGGAAAAAAAACAAAGAAAGAAAAAACCAAGCAAAAACCAGAAAAGCAAAAAAGAGCATGAAATGAGGTGCAACTACCAAGCAACTATTTGGGGAAAAAAAGCGCTCATTTTATTATTGACTTAGTATAACACTTTGAAACAGTTTTTTCATTTTCTCTGCTAACTGTAAAAGAAAGTGCAAGGTCTACTCTACTCTACTCAAATAGCTTATAGGTGAATTTGAGCATGAAGGTGTTTCATGCCTTTTTTTACCACTCAACAAGCCATCTGTGATCAAGTGACTAACAGAATTAGGATGGTATCTTCCCGCAATATTTCTCAGGGAGATGATAAAATAAAATGTTTGCAGCTATCTGGAAAATAAAGAAGAAGTGACATGCAGATGGCAGGCAACATGACAACAGGTTTGGTTTTCTTCTAAGTATAAATTTTGTCAATCTAAACTGATTTTCTTCTGCATAGGATGTCAGGCCGGACAGAGTAGAAAAAAGTCACTGAGGTCTTCCATCTTGTCTTTAATAATAGTACTGATATCCTCACATGACCTACCCATAAATTATACAAGAAATGTAGTCTTGGTGAAATTCTTACAAGGAGGTTGCAAAACTAGTTGACTACATAGTGTGGAAGATAAGTGGTGTCATGTGAGTTTTCCTACTGCTTATCTCCTCTTCGAGTTTTATTAATACCTAAATGCTGCAACAGAAAACATGATCATTAAATTGTAAATGGCATGAAGATATGATCTAGGAGAATAGTATGGGCAAACGAAGAGTAAAACATCTGAACAGGAACAACAAGCTGTTACAGATGTGGGATGGAAGCCAAACAGCTGGAGGAGACCTGCTCAAAAATGGGACAGAAGACATTATGGAGCATCATGACCTGAAGGAGTTTCACACTGTTGTTAAAAAGGCAAACCTATTATCAGGGTGTATAAACCAGAGCACAGAGCAATCCTGTTTTGCTTGTCACTGACAGTGCTTCAGCTGAAGAAGAGCACTCTTTCAGAAAATGGATGGGTACTAACTGGAGATAACTCAGAGGTCACAGTAGACCATAAAGTAATGAGTTTAAATGCAGCAAAGCAGATTCAAATTGGCTATTGTGAGGTGTGTGGGAGGAAAATACTCCCACCATTATCATACACAGGATTGCCTGGGAAAGTTGTGGTCATGGAAGGTCTGTAAGAAGAGACCAGAACAGCATTTGTCAAGAGTGACAGAGTTGATTATGCCTTGGGCAACAGGATGAACAAGAGGAACACCTGGGGTCCTTTCCAGCACTGTGCTTCTATGATTCTCTCTGGTGTGCTGCCATTTTCTATAATGACCTGAGTTTTTTGCTGTGTTGGGTTTGACACTGATAATTGGGTGGGCTGTCTCCAGGGGTGGTTTATCGGGAAGCTTTGCAGAAGAGTAAATAAATCTGACATCTGCAGTTTTCCATAGGTATGATGCTAGAACTGCTTGTTGCAAAGAGATATACAAGAGCTGAAGTTGCTCCTTCAGACAGAACTATTCATGGGATGTGTTCTTCATAATTAATTTCTGGAAC
Organism: Corvus kubaryi; assembly: GCF_017639235.1. Taxonomy (NCBI): domain Eukaryota; kingdom Metazoa; phylum Chordata; class Aves; order Passeriformes; family Corvidae; genus Corvus; species Corvus kubaryi. The sequence continues at coordinate 11,981,440 of NW_024582056.1, forward strand.
TGAACACACAACTGTGTTCTCAAATATTTATCTTACATAAACTCATTTCTAAGACATATTCCTCTATATGCTGCAAGCAGAAAAACAGAGAACAGAAAAACAGAGATTCAAAACATATCGCTATTAATTTTAACCCAGAATGAATAGTTTGAAATTGTGTGCCCCAAGGGAATATTAACAAAGATGGTATTCAAATTAGATTAAAGCTGGCGGACATGCTGTGAGTTATGTCTGCTCATTTCCCACAAGATTAAGATTTTCGTTTGTTCCCAGTAATGTATGTCAACATGAATTAATGCAGGTATTTTATTACATATGTGGGAAAAGAAATCAGTCTCATTATTTATCTGCAAAGGAAAATGCACGAGATCAAGTTTTCTGGGTTACTACTCTAGTTATCATGTCACACTGTAAAATAATTCTTCCCCCCAAAGGCTTATAAGTTAATTAGATCTGATTTTTCTCACTTTTTGTTTGAGGGGGTTTTTTTGAGTGGAATTTACATCTGTGCTAGAGTAGTATAAATGCAAAAGGTAGGAGAAAATATTTAAATACCAAGAGTAAACCTATTTTCTACTCAAATTCCGTGGGACTGTGTACTTTCCTAAAATTATGATCATACTGCTTTTTGCTTTTTTCTTTTTTCTAATACCCTATCACACTATTAATTACAGCAATTACATAGTATTGTCTGAGAGAAATGTCTACATTCTTTCGCTAGTGTGTTCTGAGAAATCAACTATAGAAAAGTGTTTTAAGAGAATGAGAATGAGTCGCTTTAGGCAAAGCACAATTCACTTCTGATTAAACAATTTTCCTACAGACTGAAAAGGATTTTTTATTTCAGTTTCTGCTTAGATGGATACTTATCTTTTTAGTATAACAACATCTAATAGCAGAACTGAAAATTCTTGATAAAGGGGTAATTGCAGATTTTTCAGGCAGAATCCAGGAACTGAGAAGAGGAATCCGATTTTGAAAATTCAAAAACTGATGAGAAATGTAAATAACTTTTGACACTGGAAAAAAAAGAGACAGAAAATCTGAAGAAATGAGGAAGTAGGTTGAAAGGACTGCAACATTTCAACAAGGAGAATTAAAACCATAAAGCTCTGCAACATGAAGATCTTTAACATTTTTCTAGAGTGAAAAGCTATAATTTTGCAAGCACGATATGAAAGCAAACTGAATATTAGAGCAAGTTTTAAGTATGACAGAAATGGATCATATATAATATGAAAATACATCACCTGAAAACTGCAGGAGGCAACTGGTCCATTCAGCCTTAGCCAGTTCAGATTGTTTCAGAGTTCAAAGCCAGGTAAAGAGAGCAAATGGCACAGAGAGCAAATGGCACAGAGCACATATACAGGATGGAACACATATACAGTAGGAAACTCTATTTCCTGTCTTCCTTCTTTGCCCAAATCTAATTTAGATCTGAAATGAAAGCATAAGCTTTCAATTTATGTCCACTAATAATGTCTTGAACCTTGACGCTCAGAAGCTTCCATAATAAGCCATGCTGGTGTGCAAAGAGAAGAGTGGCCCAGAGCTGTTCCTGTCTGAGGTTCCAAGAAGCAAGAAACCACTGGTAGCATTTTTGGGGCAAAGTGAGATGGTGTGCAAATGTCTTTCAGCTGAATTGAAATTTTTGGAAAAGATCACTGAAGATTTGGTTTCTATTTCAACTTGGGAGGTAATAAATCAGTGACAGCCATGGAAGGAGGAAGAAAAGGCTGTGGAAGGTGCGCTTAGGTTGTCCTGGCACAAATTTCAGTCCCACATTATGTGGCAGGTGAGCTGGCAGGACCAGTGCTCGGGTGAGCAGATCCATTACAGTATCTGTGCTCTTTGAGGACCCATATGATGTGATTTCTTTTAGACTGGTGGTATAAGTAAAGGGGTTCATTTGCAATGAGGTGATAGAGTGATGCATCTAGCTGTGGTACCAGTGATGTAAGACTGAGAGCTTTTGGGTGAAACTTCACCAAGAAACAGTGATTCCAGCAAAGCCTCACAAGGCAATACTAAATACAAGTTATAATTCTTATACCATGAGGAATGGGAATGCTCTCAAGTGAGACCTTGCAGCACTTTCACTGGAGTTTATCTGATCCAAACTGCTGACTCTGCTGACCCAAGACAACAAAAACTGATTGGAAACACATAAATAGAGGAGCAAGAGGGGAGAAAAGGCATCATTAGTGGAGAACTAAATTTAAAAATGTTCTAAACTGTGATTGAAGAATCTAACAGAATAAATAGATAGTTCTTGTTCCCTAATAAATACTGTATTTCCCAAAGAAAAGTGTTCTGAGATATGATTCAGGAACCTGGCATATGAGAAATACTATTTTGCAAGGTTATCCCCGGGGATTTTTGTTTTGTGGATGGATTTCTGCGTGGGATCCTAATTGCTATTATTTGTCACATTTTCAAAATAAAATTTTAGATAATGCTTTCAGCTTTTCAGTATCTAGGTGAACAGTAATATAAATAATATAGGCTGCTGAGCATTTTCTATTGGAATTTCTTGATTATACTTGTGAGAAATACAAATTTACAAAAAAGCTCACAGCAACCTATCACCAAAATGGAAATAATACTTCTTCATTGTTTGGGTGACTTTTAAATTCTATTTTCTCAGTGTGCCACATAATAATCGTTCAGGCTTTCCCTTTTTTCCAGTCAGGTCAGGCCTGCAGTACTCATGATGCAATTCAGGCTTCCTATTGAGTGCCATCGTAAGAGGCTCAGGAATGTCAGTGGATCAAGTAACAGCCAACCTCTACCTGAATTCCAGTGAAGTTATATAGCTCACAATAAAAACTAAGTGCAAGACTGAATTATCTTGCAGCAGAGTTCATCTCAATACATTCACGTGAAATGTTTTAATGCTCAAATACAGAATGTTTCCATTTGGAAAAAAAAGCTTCAAGATTAAATATTTAACCATTACTATACTGAAATTTTTAGTATTTGAGAATTGTCTTGGGGGGTTAGCAAGTGATATTTTGGGGGATGAGAAAAGAAGCTGCAATTTCCTACACAAACCATTGGGGTTGGTCATTTCTAATTAAGTGCTATGGAAAAATTATTCAGAATACTTGAGATAAGCATATTTATGGCATCTTTGGGAAACATAATCACTGAGGTATTATGGAAGTACTCAGTCTACTGATGGAGTGTATCCTAACAACTTACAAAAGCAAATCATTATAAACTGGCAAAACTTAGTGGAACAGTATCAAACTTTCTTATTCACTTGCCATTGAATAGAAATATTTTGGAAAGTAATGTTTAATTTGAAATTATTTGGGATATGACAGAAGATAGAATATGTTGAACAGGTTATTGCAACTAGCTACAAACCTTGGGACTTTTAAATCATTAAAATCTCTTAATAATTTTTATTATGACTCTGTCAGAGAGAACAAATATTCAAAGTCATTTAGTTTGTCTGTTCCCATTAAATACATCCACATCCCTGCTGATAAGTAACAACAGCCTAAAGATAGTAGGAGCAGCTATGAATTACATTTCTTACAATTACATTTATTGAGAAATTTATTAATTCTGCTTGCATTTGATGCAGTTTTCATATCACCATGCATTTCAGAAAATAGGAAATCTGGTTTTGCTATGAGGGCTGCTGGACATGTATTTTCCAGATGAGGAGTATTTGAGACTCAGCAGCCAGAATAGTTTCTCAGTTAAACAAGAGTACTTTGGAGCAATGAAATATCTGATGCCTTAAGAGAAAAATAATGTTCTCAGTCACTATAGGAGTGTAAAGTGATTAGCTGAAAATACCCAGCAGAAATGAGGGAACAAAGAACTAGATTGCTGAAGACTGATTCTAGTGGACTCTGGAGCTCATAGATAAGAGAAGCACTGCTCTCTGATTGAGGGAAACATTATGAATGCTGGATACTGGTTAGCTCATGGCAGCATGTTTTAAGAGCCAGCAGATAGATTATGATAGAAAAGTATGAATGTACAGAGGTCATTGGATGCAGGAAAGAGCAGCTGCAATGCCTGTATGCTCAAGTTTAAAGAATGCTCAAGTTTAAAAGAGGCTCTGAGGGGGACAACAGCAAAATTGTTGTCAATATCAGATTTGACCTTGATCTATAAAGGTGAGCAGCTACATGACAATGCAGCAATGAGACACATTGCAAGAGCCCATGCCATGTAGCTTTTATTGATGGACACTGCAATCTGTACTTGTTTTCTTTTTTAAAAATCTCTTACCTCCTGCACTTTTTCTATGACTAAAATGGGGCACAGAAGTTCTCCTGCAAGATGTGAACCCTTGGTTTTTTCCAACATGTGTTGCTTATGTATCTGATTGTAAAATAGCGTGTTGGGTGGACCTTGACCAACTGCCAGATGCCCACCCAGACTTCATTCCCCACACTCCCTCCCACAACAAGACAAGGGGAGAAAATGAGTAAGCTTACGGGTCAAAATAAAAAGAGGGGAACACTTATCATTTACCATCACAGGCAAAACAAACTTGATTCAGAAAAAAAAATTATTGCCAATTAAAGTAGATTTGAATGGTGAGAAATTAAGACAAAATTAAAACAGCACTTTCCCCCCTACCCTTCACTCATTTTCCCAGGCTTAAATTAATTTCTTCATTCCCACACTCCTTTCTCCCTCTACATGGTGCAGAGAGGATGGGGAATGGGGCCTGTGGTCAGCCCATAAATTTCAGTCAGTTCATCTCTGGTGCTCCTTCCCCCACACAGTTTTTCAGTGCTCCAGCATGGGCTCTCTATGGGCTGCAGCTTCCTTCAGAGCCTGTCACCCTCTCCGGCATCTCTGGGATCCTCCAGGTGCTGCAGTGTGGATATCTGTTTTGACATAGCACTCTATGGTTTGCAGTGTGGATATCCACTCTGGGATGCTCCTCTCAGCTGGCTGCAGAGAGCCACCTGCTCCACCACAGTGTCTCCAGGAGCTGTAGGGAAATCTCTGTTCTAGTACCTGAAGCATCTCCTCCCCATCCTTCCTAGGGTCCATAGGACTGTTTCTCACACTTTTACACTCATTCCCCAACAGCATTTTGACCTTTCTAAATAGGTGTTCCCCAAGGTGCCCCACCCATGACTGAAGGGCTTCAGCTCTATCCAGCAGTGGGTCCAACAGGGGCTGGCAGGAACCAGCTGTTTCCCACATGGAGCAACTCTGGCCTCTCCTTGGAGAGGCTGGGGCTGCAGCCCTCTCCCCATTGCCAATACCTCCACACCCACACCCAGTGGAAGCAGGCAGCAAGTGACAGCTCTGGAGGAGAGTGTGTCAAAGGAAAGGGATGAGAAGGCCCATTGGCAATGGGTAAATAGAAGAATATTTCAGCTGGAAATGGGATGAGTTCAGGCAGTGAGACTCAGTGGCACAGCTAACAGCTGTGCCTGGAAATCTCAGAAGCACCAACTGCCCACATTAAAAGGTTGGCAAATACAAGAAAATTATAACAGAAACAGAAAGAAAGGAAAAAAATCATTTTTTAAAAAAAGTTCTTAAATTCCTGTTATCTTCAAAGTCTTGTTTACTTCTTTTTTTGTGTTTCCAGCAGAAATTATAAATGCAGTGTATTTCAAATGCTAATATGCTGGATTCAGACAATTAAAACATAGGAACTCTATTTTGAACTCTATTAATCCCAAAGCACAATAGCAATCAGGGATTCCCTTGTATTTTTTTAAACCCCTGCACACTTTTGGTGTAATAAACTGCTTCACTGGCTTGTTTGTAATACATCTTGTGTTACATTCTGCAGCCTGAGCAATTACTGAACTCATTTAAATTCTAAGATAAGCTACTTTTCTCCCTTTTAAGCCTAAGGTCTAAAGGTGACAATAAATTCTGGGGATTCTGATGGTTTGAGAGCTCAGTGAGTTTTCTGAGTTTACCAAAACTTTCTTCCATAATTCAGGTTCCTTTCTTAAAAAAAACCAAACAAACCAAACCCATTCATTTTAAGCATAACCAGTCTTCCCCCTAAGTGCTTTATCCAAAGCTCACTGAAGTTAGTGGAAAGGGTTCTGAGGGCTGCATCAAACTTGAAATGGAAGTCTGTGCCCTCTATTACTGACGGAAGCTCTGCACACACAGAACTACCCAGAGACAGATATTCAATATATTTTCCTTTTGACAGAATTTCAATCTGTATCTTCTACTGCCTGCCTTTCCCCACACTCCCTGAATTTGTTTTCCCCTCTGTCCCTTTTTTTTGTCTTTCTCATGCTGCTTTTGTCAGATTTTGTTATACTGACTCAGTTTTCTGTCACCGTATCTCCATGTGGGGAGAAAATAACACGCTGTCCAAAAATAATTCTCACTTCTCAGAGCTTCAGCTGTTCAGGAACAGGCAATAGGAACTTGCTTAATACCTTCATCTTAAGGACTTATCACTTGTGAATAATAATGAAATTATTTAGAAGGTATTTAATTGCAATCCAAGATTTATAGACTTGAATGTCTAACCATAAGCTTCTAATCCCACATTTAATTACTTAAATGATCACTCATTTTCAAAAGTCCCCGGGATCCTGCACTGTTTAAATGTGGCACTTTTAAAATGTAACTCTTAAGAACCTAGGTAGATTTAAGAAGCCTATGTTAATCACCTGGGTTACATTTAAGAACCCAGTGTTAATTACCAAGGTTTAACATGGAGGGTGATTCTACCAAATCTCTTCTTAAAAGAAGAACTCCCTTTATCATTTCTAACTCCTTACAGAAGTGATTTGTATGCACAAAAAGAACCTGGAAATTTTTATAAAACAAAGTCTGACTGCAACTTTTTGCTTTGTTTTCTCTTGTTTTTATTAAGTTCTCTATGTAGCACAGCATATTTAAAGCCCTCCAAAATGAATATAGCAAGGATTTTTTCCATGATTCTCACAAAACCAAAAGGTGAGTTACCAAACCATTCTGTATTCACAACCATGCAGTAGAAGTTCCCAGACACAGTGGCTTTTCAGCAGCAAAAAATGTGTGTACTAGTTGTGCTTCTGGTGAAAATATTTGAGTTGCATTATTAATTTTCTTCCTAATATCGTCCTTTAGTATTACAACAAAGTAATCTAAATGGTTATATTTTATAATAAAAACTACAAAGTATATACCAGAAAATATGATTTGATATTTTCATACTCTATACTTGTTTAAAAAAGGTGCCTATCAGTGGATTTTTCGACGTGTGAATACAGATTTTTCTGGGGGTTGTGAATCCCACTAAGTAGACAATCACAACAGAAGCTCATAGGTAAAATTACAGAAGAGAGACTTGTTAACAATTGGATTTACTGTGTCACCTTTGCCCTTTGCAGCCTGGAGAGGTGGAAATTACAGGTTGCAGACACCGTTCTGGCAGATGGGATTTGATCCTTTACATGCAAACTAGATGTCACAGCCTTTCAACCCTGATGATAGAGGCATCTCATGATGATAAGAATGTTACAAAGGTGCTGTAGTTTTTTATTTGGGAGAAAAGGTCCTTTCAAGAAGGGATGCTTGAATGTACAGTAACATGGGGCAAGGAGTAGTCATGCCAGGGCCTTCTCTGTGTACTCCCAGGGGCTCTGCCACCTGCCTCAAACACTTGTTTTGGGGGTGGCATGGATGTAGATGACCAGCCAGCCCTGCCAGGGGCAGTGACAGAGCCTGAGGTAGATGTCTGGGATGGAGCTGGGCTGGAATGGTCTATGAGACCCTCCTTGAGTGCGGCTGCTTCTAAGCTCACACCACGTGGTGGCCACATCATGCCAGGGCTTCTGCTCCACACCCCCCAACCGACCAACTTGGCATTCCAGCCAGGCCTCTTCCCAGCCCCCTTTCTGTGCCTGTGCCCAGCACTGGCCCCAGACAGGTAAACCCTGGTCCCCAGTTTTGGTGGGCTGACCCTGGAAAGCAGCCAAGTACTAAAGCTGCTGGGAAATTTCCCATAATTTACCCATAGGGGTCAAATATGAAGCTGGGGACAGGGACATTAACAGAAAGACCCTGCACAAGGCAAGAGATCTGTAAAGCTGTTGTCTTCAAATTAGCGAGACTCTTCTTTTAAAAAAAGGGATCTGGCTGTATGTGCTATGAATAGTCCCTCATTTTTAGTGAAAGACTTCTATTTGTCAGGTGAAAGCTGGAGCAGTAGTGGAACACTCTTCCTGCCCAACATGAGATGCTCTCACAAGGCCTGTATAGGTGAAGTTCAGCAGGGATGCTGCAGCACTTTAGGTGTGTGCTGCTGGAAATGTGCAAAGTACTAGTTAGTGTATTTTACTTCAGCTGTGATGAGGCATGAGCCAGAGCCTTCCACTAAAAGAGCAGTGATTAGAAAGGAGACTCACTAGGTCCAGGCAATCACATTCCATGTTGTATGTGTTGGGTTTTTTTAAAGCAACTCTTCGTGTAGCTGGAGCCATCAATTCTTTTAATATAAGCCACTGAAGAAAGCTAAAATTATTTGGAAACAGAAGCTCGTCACAATCATCCAATTATTTTTAAAAAACTGTTGAATTTTGCATCCACTGAACTGCTGAAAAAAGGTCCTCTAAACAGTGAGAGATACTTTATTGCAGCTTGCAAATCCAATCTCCCTTTCACTTGTCCTCCTCACATGAATTCCAGGTTTGACCTTTGAGAGATCCAGGAGAAAGGACCACAGCAGCTGACTTACTTATCTTCCACGGGATCTACATAATGACATTTTCTCATCTGTTAGAGTTTGGCTTCCTAGTTCAAAGCTAAGCACAACCACAAGCAGCTGGTACAAGACACAAAGTCTAAAATATTGACCAGCAACTGAAAAATGTCTTGAAGAGAGAGGTTCAGGATGGTTTGAAGCACCCTTCCACAGCCACCATACAACAAGCTGAGATTCTTCTGTGCTTCAATTATTTCTTAAGATCATTTTCTGTTCCTGCATTTATCCACTGAACTTGATTTAAACCTCGCATTCTTTCTGCTCTATAAATTGTACATTACTGCAGTAAATTCCTTGAAAGCAGATTCAGAGCCTCTGCAAAAGTCATGAGCAAGCATGGGAACAATCTGTTGATGGATTCTACTGTCTTACTAATTTCAAAATAGTAATAAAAGGGTTATATTAAGGAAAACAAAATGTTTCTTTGAATATAAGAAAAAAGACCATTCAATTCCACTTTTAAATACTTATAGTATTGGCCACAGAACGCTCATGACTTAAGAAAAGCAGTAATCATCAAGTTTTGATGTTCAAAATTGTATTCTTGTGAACAAGCTATAATCTTGTGGAGTTCAGCTGAAGTCCTTTCCACTTTCAGAAAAAAATATCTGCTATATTTCAAAGCTGAAATGGACCACTGTGATTCTCTTTTGTGAAGATCAGTCTGGAAAACTAAATAAAGACTTCCATGACTATCAACACAAAAAGAATCCTTTAAACTAGTATTTCACATTGAAATGTCCAAGACCTTTGTATCATTCAGGTGTATAGGTGAAATAGTTAGGTCTGTTGGCAACATATTCTTGTATTTTCACTTCATGCAACCCCTTTTTTTACCATACCATGTAAGCAGCATAACTATTCTGCAGATTATTATTTCACCATTAAACAATCCTGACTATGGTAAAGCCACATGGGGAAAGGTAATAATAGACTGTACATTTCAACAGAAGTGAATGATGACAGGTTTTACACTAAAAAAGCCCTGTGAAGAAATGTCCCTCTGAGTAGGCCAGCAAAGCAGAGAAGAATTTCTCCTTTATGTTTTTTTTTTCAATCAGTTGCCAGATTATATTCATTAAATAAGACCAGTATTTCAGGTAGATGATGGATATGTTTCTATTCATAGGTGCATAAATCACTATGTGACATTTAGATTTAAAACATTCACAATATTCAAAGGCATTGTTTCAATCATATAAGCGATATATATTGAGGTTATCTGAATGATCAGACACAGAGAAAAGAAAAATCTGAAAGGCAACGTGGCAGCAGTTGGAGCTTCTATTCAGGTTAGGACAAGCTAAGCAGTGATCAAATGGCCAAATTATGACTTGTAGATGATAAAGCAGTTTCCAAGAGAACATTCCAGCAGTGACTCCCATATTAAAAAATGAACAAAACAAAGGTGTTTAAACAGGGAAGAGATAGTAAAGTGTCTAGTACATGTAAATTATTTTACAGTGCACACACGAATAACTAACTTATCTTTTTTTTTGAAGGTGATAATCTTTCTGAAGAACTGCTGACCAGAAAACTGGGAAAGTCAGCATATATGAAAAGGCTGTGATAAAAATAGGTATGAAAATTGAAAATTTTATCTTAATTTTTCTATCTCTCATAGCATATAATATAGAAGTTGTGCAATCATTTTAATTTCTATCCTGCAGATTACATAGAGGTGTACTTTAAAATGTGCATACTACTGCAAAATAAGATAGAATAATAGGCAAATGAAAACTGTAGCAAACCACTAATAGTGAATAATATCTGATTTAGTGTATCCAAATGGGAAAAATCTACATTCTAGCAATGAATATAGAAGAGCACATTAATCAGGGATAAGTATAATTGAACTAAGTCCAAACAACACAGGATTTCTGTGAATGCAGCTGAGGAGTGTTAGTGCTTTATAAAAACAAGTAAATAAATATTCACTTTTATAAAAATTGCTCCACTCTTCTTAGCACTCAGCCTTGCTGTAGCAGTGTTCTCTGTATTGTGGAGAATTACTGATAGATCTCTTGTCCCAGCACAGCACCTCAGGGTCAGAAGTTGCATGTCCAGATGCTGAAGGCTACTTTTAATCAGAATATAAGGATGACAGAGCTGTGCTGATTAGTAAATTCTAATGCCATTATCCAGTGAAGCTGCCTGGTAACGTTCACCCTTGTTCAAGATCTGCAAGACAGTGTGAGGATGCAGTGAATGTATCTGAAGTGCATTAACAACAGATATCATTAATCACGAACAGCAGTCTTGTTAAAAATACCAGCCTGCATTGGTTTTCTAACATGAGAAATCATGAGCCCTCGAGTCACATTTTTCTTAATTATGCTGAGATTTATGGAAGAATACTATTGTATTAGATTTCTAAAAACATGATTATTATTTTTCACACATTATTTTTCACTGGAGTTCTAATGAGAACAGAAAGATTTCAGCCCAGTTAAGACAGAGCAAGAATGTCACCATTTTTTCTAGCAGGAACACCTTTGTCTTATAATAACAAGATAGGCATCAAATCATTACATTTATGAATTTTGGTTGTCATTTTGTGAGATCACATGTGTGATCAGGGGAAGCTTATTATTATTATTCTCTTGTCATTAACATTTTATTTTGCACTAAACAATCAAACAAAGTTTCATGTAAACATAGTTCATACTTCTTGTTGCCATTTAGTTCCTTCCTTACTGTTCTTTCCTTACAGTTCTCAGTGGCAAGCTAAAATTTAGTATTTCTGTACAGTTAGGTATTCAGCAGCGACCCAATAGGAACATCAATCCTTTCTGACTCTGAAAAGCAAAAAGACTGCAAAGGCAGAACATAATGCACCTTTCAGGCTTGTTTTGACTTATCAGCCACAATGATATGAAGGGTATTTATTATCAGTCTTAAGGAAACATATTTTTCTCTGAAATAAAGCTCCATTGGTAAGCGATGTTTGCTGTGGAACTATTCCCTTGTAAAGCTCTGGGATCCAACAAAAAGCCTCAAGTCATTTTGTTCTTTTTGTAAAAGCAGTTTTTAAGTAATGCAAAAGAAAGATAATAGCTATGCTGGAAATAGTTAGAGGCCAATGCTTTGAGGACCCTTTACTGCAGTTAATCTCTCAGATGGCTGCTATCACTACCACTTTTCTGAAGCATGTCCTCACTGGCTCCCTGAAAGTTCAGCTTCTTGCCCTTCAAAGAGCAGCAGTATGGCTGCTGTCAATGAAGGAGCCACTTAATTCAGGCTATGATCTTAATAAAAATTCTGCCTTTCCAGAAGCATTATTGCCTATAGCTTTCATTTTTCCTCACTAGTTTTTTTTTTCCTGCTATGTTAACAAAAAGGACAGAAGAGCTTGGAGACCATGGAAACCTTCCAAACAATTCCTGTTTAAAATAGGCAGTCAGGATCTGCTCTCATGTACATTGGTGTGATGATTAAGGAAGAGGTGGGTCATTCCTCCCTGGGAATAGTTTCATTAACCAAGAGCAAGAAGTAGGGAAGAGCTCTGAGGAACTTTGCACCTCAGGCTGTGGTTTTCAATACAGCTTAAAGAATTTTTTAACTTTAGAAGGGATTACTATGATTTAAGGAAAAACTTCCATTATTCAGCCGCGACAGAACAACTTCACTCCGTTTACCCTGAGTACTCTGTTTTGACTTTTCATGATGAGGCAAAGAGTTTCTTATCCAATGTAATTTTCCCCAAAGTATGTGCAAATGTTGATTTTTTTTTGTTGCTAAAAAAAAAAAAAATCTAAGGAAGATAATGAAAAGAAAAAAAATATTTCCCCATGAGTTTCATAAAATTACTACTTATGTGGTGAATTGCAAATCATTTACCTAATAGCCAAGGATGGGAGATGATGGATTCTACTTCTGAGATAGCACATCTTAGTTCAAAATGCCTAAATATTCCTTCATAAACTGAAATACTAAGACAGATTCTGACTCAGTGATTCACTCTTGACAAGAAGTTAGAAGATTCGCCTTGCTTCCAATGACGACTTAACTATTTAAAATAAAAGATGGAACATTATCCAAAGGGAGTGAGATTAGCCCAGGGACTCCTATGCAGGGTAGCCTAACTTTCAATCTTGAACTGCACATGATTCAGAGGCAGGTCAAACAGACCTGCCATGCAGCTAGGACTGGGAAGATTGGACAGCCCATAACACAATGGTTTGGACATGCTTCTGTAAGATAGGTCGTGAGAAATTATCTCAGACAGAGAGGAGAACTCTCTCTCTCTTAGGCAGGACAAGTACCCAGCTAACTGTGCTATGGGGCAGAAAATTATTGGTGCCTCTGTAATTTGCAACCTGGTGTCTTAGTTATTTGTATTTCCTGTAAGAAGTGTATGAAAGGGTCTCAAAAAGTTTGTTCTGAGGTCTTAAGTTGCACCAGAGGAGGTTTAGGTTGAACACTAGGAAGAATTTCTTCACAGAAGGGGTGATTGGGCATTGAAATGGGCTGCCCAGGAAGGTGGGCGGAGTCACCACCCCTTGAGGTATTTAAGAAAAGACTGGACATGGCCCCTAGTGCCATGGTCTATTTGATAAGGTGGTGTTCGGTCATGGGTTGGACTTGATGATCTCTTTTTCAACCTAAATGAATCTGTGATTCTGTTCTACTGAAAATGGATTATCTTTTTCTGGATGCTTCTTTTCAGCAAAAAAAAGTAGTCAGATTTTGCTTATTTGAACTGATCTCCATTCTTCCCTCCAACCTATTATTTGGCTGCTGGACAACAGAGATTTTGGCCTGCTTGCAAAAGGAATTACTAAGATGTTGCAGCCACGGTCCTGAAAATTCTGCTGTCCTGGAGGCTGAAGTCAGAGTGAGTTCAAAGACATAACACCGAGTGAAGACTGACAGTCAATTGACATTTTATGTTGCTGAAACAATACAAAAAGAACACTGCATTGCTCAGTTACCCAGTCTGTATCACTGAGATTACAGTGAATAAAACCCACTATTTTATGGAATATATGAAATTAATATATCTGCATTAAGTCTTATCAAGAGTAACTGGCAAAACCTCTTTGGAAAGTGTAAAATAAACATAAAAATAGGGTGGGTTTTGATTTGTTTTCAAATAATATACCTACAATTCATACTTTTTTTTTTTGCATTTTCTTTTTTAGAATCATAGAAGACGCTGAGTTGGAAGGCACACATAAGCATCATTGAGTCCAATTCCTGACCTGCCCAGGACATCCCAAGAATCACACCATGTGCCTGAAAGTATTGTCCGTGTTGCATTTACTAACAAAGAAGAGCAGGATACCCTGTAAAATTCTTTAAGCTGTATTACAGAATCTCTGTCAAGGCAACAGTAGGGAAGGAGTACCTTCTTCTATCAAAATTTCTTGCACTAAATTAACTCCAGAAAGATCCTTTTTTAAAAGAAGACTAAGAACTGCGAAAATGAGACATTTGTATTGGCTGTATAATGGCTATACATATATTAGGCAAATCCTGACAGAGCAAAAATTAGTCTTTGATTTCTTCCTCTTCTTTTATCGCTCGTGGTCTTGTTTTGCACCTGTTCAGCACTTGTCCTTACAGATGCATTTAGCTATCGTTTAGGCACTTGCAGGGGCAAAATGAGAACGGATGCCTCACAAGTACAAAATATATGCTAAAAGGACGTGCTGTAATGAGAAATCAGAGCTCAATGGGAGGAAAAACAAAACACGGCAAGATATAGAGAATGCAGACCTAAAATTAGCATAGGATAGATACATTGAAAAGACAAAATTCCGCAGATAAGGGCTCCTGGTTTATTGTCTAAAATATGCCTATCTGCATTCCCAGGGAACAACATCAATCTGTCTTGATTTCAGAATAAATTGGGCTCTCAAGCAAAATCCCTGTAAAAGAAGGCATCTCTATTTTTATCACTGTGACCTTTTCAGAAGGACTTTAGGGAAGAAGGAAACAAACTTATTTAAGTTCCTTCTACCCAAAGTCCAATTCTTCTTTCCTATCTGAAAAAATGTTGTTTGCCACTGTTTTTAGCTATCCAGCACTAAGAGTCTTTGAAACCTCACATATCCCAACAGGCTTCCTTATGGGTTTGGTCTTGTCTGCTCCACTACTGGTCTTTAACTGGTGTTAAAACGTTATGTAAGAATCTAGATTCCAGATTCATTGATGTTCATCAGTAGCTTTAGATAGTTTTGGATCAAGATCTGAATTTAAAGAAATGACCTTATGAATGTATAGGCAATCAGACAAATCCATAGTTTTTACTAGCTATATTAAATGTATGAACTGTCACAGATAGATTTTTTTTGCCTTATTTTTATTTCCCAGGATGAGCAAACCGTGGTTTAATGAGGAACTTCACTGGGATTGATAATACCTGGTTTGAAACAGATTGAATATGTATTCAGGGCATATACTTCAGAATACGAGAGTGGGTGGCATGGATAAAGGATTTTTATACAGTATTATGTAGGGTGAGTTTTTTCATTTTTGAAAGCACTAGGATTGTTAGATAACCGGCAGAATCAATCAGAACTTTTAATTTCTGTCTTTAAGGGTGTGATACCAGGAGACTAGCAAAAGGCAAATATAGTGCTTATTCTTAAAAAACTAAAATGTAATGAATTGGAGACTAATCAGCTAAACTTTACCTTCTGGGAAAATCCCAAGTCATTCAATCTGCACATAAGAATTTAGAAAATAGTAGAGAAATGGCACAGTAGTCAGAATACAGCTGTAGTACCTAGTCATGTCAAATCAGTTTATCACCCATGAAACGTTAACAGGGGCATTCCATAAAGCAGAAAGAGGTTTCAATCATATACAGGTTGTCTGTATTTAGGTTTTTTATACAGTCTCAAGTAATAATTTCCAAACCACACTTACAAAGCATGGCTTTCAGGGCACTTCTCTGAGGATGCAAATACCCCTAAATAATTATACTGAGGTGTGGGGATCAATGATATACCAGAATGGGAGGATTCATCAAGTGGGGCTTTATGGAAATCTGTTGTGAGTATGAAGTTATTAATATTTCCATTAGGAATTACATAATACCAAGAAAGAGTATTTCATTTGCATGTGGCACAAACTTTACAGACCAGGTCAAAAACTTGAAAGAATCTTGCCAAAACCAGAGAAATGGTCTGGAAATACAGAATGAAATTCAGTAATATACACTTTAAAATATATACTTAGGTAAAAGAGATTGCATGTATTGAAGAACACAAAAGATATTCAGGAGCCTCTTTTCAGAAATGTGGTTATTTCTCAAATATCAGCACAAGGTAACAATATCAGGTGTTTGCTGTAAGAAACCACAGGATTTATTATTGTTAAACTAGCAGGAATAAAGTCCTGAATACCTGGAAAGTCACCCTTCTCCTTTACTCAGCTCTGGTACTCAGGAACTAAACTGACCAGAGGTTAGAAAATGGGACCTATGGGAAAAGAGTGAAATAAAAGGCATAGAAAGGAGAGAGGGATGCAGTGGAACCAATGGCCCAGTGATTCACGTACATGTGACCCAAGGTCTAGCTTTGTGTAGCATGTCTAGCTAACTTTGATTCTGTTTTAGTAAGAAGATGTTTGAAAGGAATTCAGTTAAAACCATGCCAGACAAGAAATGTGTCTGTAGAGAAGTGAAATTGCTGAGATGGTAGTGACTAGCAACTCAAGGACTTAAAGAGAAAACTAATGACATAAACCTAAGAAAAGGTAGAAAATCAGTAGAGGGCAACCCAGGCCTTTCCAAGAAGCAAAGTCCTGACTGATAACTGCTGAGCTGACACAGATTCATTAGGTGTGGCAAGATATCAGTGCTTAACTTGGTAACTGCCCCATCAACCTATAAACAATTTTTGTAGCCCATTCCATGAAGTATATCCTGCTTGCAGAGTTCTCCTGGGCATAGTAAAGGATGCTCAAGCAAAAGCAGCCCATTATGCAGAGGATTACAGTGGGAACACTGTAGTACCCAAGGGCTGATGCAAAGAAGAAGGGACAAATCTCTTCTACAATAGTGGAGCAGCTGGAGTGGCTTAAGAGCCTCGATTACTAAAGGTTGAGGCAGAAAACTTTAGACAGGCATTTAAAAAGGATATCAAAGTTACAGCTGATTTTGTCTTAGAGCAGAGGGGACATGAGCTTGACTTTATAGTAGAATTTGGAGTTCCAGGAAGCTTCACAAGCAAACAGAAAGATGGACAAGATCAGACTAAATGCAGTGTTGGGAACACTGCATCAGAGCAATGTCAATGATTGTGCAGTTTCCCAAGGGCAATGTGTGTCCGAGGCTTCTGACAGTTTAATGTTCAGCTCATGTCAAGAGAAGGAGCTAGAGAATAAGGACAGTAACTGTAATTGCATCGTAACATTCTACTCTGCCTTCGCTGACTAGTAAGGTTTATTTTGGAGAGAGAGAGAACAAACAGAAGTACCAGAAACAGTCATGCTGAGGAAACATGAAATGTCATGGGGCACAACTCCGTCAGGCTCTCCAGTTACTTTGTGTAGAATGTACAGAACCTTGACTGCTGGTGACTAGATGTCTCCTGTGCTCAAACTGGCTTGGGTAAGGCTGGCTCAGGTGCACAGTGCAGCAGCATGCAGTAACCAGATACTAGGTTGTACCAGCATAATTTAGTGAATTTAATGGAATTGAAACCACAGTCTGTGGAAGCTGAAAGGACTTACAATTTTGAAAATTGTATTAGTAATAGTAAAACAGTCTCCTATCAAAAGATCTTGCCAGGGAAAAATAACTGGCAAACACCTCAAGGTATGTGTGTGTGCATGTGTGTGTGTGTGTGTATGAAACAGCATGCTGTTGGTTCAGCAGAACAGTGCCAGCTAAAGATCTGTTTAAAAAATTAAATTCCTGACATCACTTACAAGTATTGCTTAATCTTATTTGAAAAAAAAAAAAAAAAGATGGTAATTAGGTTTCACTCCTACAAGCAGCAGGATAATTGGGTCCCAAAGGTCTGGAATAAGGTTAAACAATTAGACTGTATCTGCAAATGAACCTATCCTGATTGGCACTTGAAAGGATAAAAGGTTTATTTGAAGTAGTTAGGGTTTTAACCCGTGATTTCATGAAGTCCATGTGCATCAGACTTAGTGCTAACTTGAAAACATCTCTCCAGATACATCTGGACTTTGGATGGAAATTGAGCAAAGCTGTCCCTCTGAGTGTAACAAGAATGCAATCCCTCTGACATCTTGACTCAGTATTAGGATTTATTATTAGTTGGTAAATTATTGATCATTGGGTCAATATATCTTGAAATTCAGCTCAACAAAATACAACATCTATTTATCACAGCAATTTTAGAGACAAGTAAACTGAAACAAAGGTAGATTTATGAACCCACCAAAGGTCACACAAGTGAATTAGCAGCAAAACAAGGAATAGGTCTTCTGAAGGCCATCTTCCAATCCAACGTCTGCACACCTAGGCTTAAAATCAGTAGTACAGAAAACCAAAGCAGACTGATAAGACAGGAAATTGATGGTAAATGATAAAAGAAATAATGTTATAGAAGTAATTTTTTTTCTCATGTGTGGCAAAGTCCACGATAAATGCAATTCAGAATGATTTTTGGTTCAACTATGCAGAAGAGTGGTCCTAGGCAGTATTCTATGCCATTATATACACTGGATTTATATAATGTGAAGTGATGGGGCTGGTGAAAAAAAAAAAGCCCATGGAATTTAATCATATCACAGCTGCTGATCCACTTCAGCATAGACATTAAATTTAATGGAATTCTTTCTTCACTGAAATAGCTTGATTCGAAATGGCAAATAAAATATTTTTTTTCCAGCAGATAATATGGGTTAATCTGTTGAAATATGCTCTCTGTAGTTGAAAAATACAGAACAGTAAGCAAGATATGGCAGTGGATAAACATAACACTTGTATAAAAATTTGTAACAATTCTGCATTTGTGAGATGGAAGTATGGGACACAGGTTGCAGACTATTTTGTTTTCATTGAATTGGATATCTCAGAATTTCTAGAACTGAAGAAGATACCCTGGATCACAACCAAAGCCAGGCTGTAGGCTGGTCTGAGATTTACAAGTAATAAAGGGAGAAAAATTAGAATTTCTTCAAAATATGAGTAAGAGTTTAATTACTCACAGATAATTATTTCATTTCTGTTTCATAACCAGGAAATCTAGAACCTTTTAATTCTTAATTAACTTCTTATGGAGGAGTTAAAACATTAAAAAATAACCAACTTTCTTGGTAAATGTTGTGGAGTAAATAGCAATAATATGAATGCAAAATTCTTCACTAAATCATAGACTATCTCCAGTTTGAATGAACCTGTAATCATCAAGTCCAGATTCCTGCCCCTTGCAGGATGAGCTGAAACTAAAGGGTGTTGAATCTTAAACAGGATTAGAGGAATTCTTTCATACCTTGGAGAAATTAATCACCCACAACAATAGTGTCAAAATATCCAGCATTCCTACAAAGAATACAGTAGGATTTGTTTCATTAAGCATCTGTTCATAGAACTTTCTCCCAAAAGTCAGCCACCTGATTTGCATGGTCTTTACGTGCATTAGGATGAGAAACTGCCCATACTGAGTTGAAACAAAAAGTGCTCAACTACAGAGAGGTCAAAACAACTTCTCTGCAACCAAATATCCTCTGCATATAGCCACATAATCCCCTCCATTCATTGAACAAGTAATGCCTGAAAAATAAATCTATTGTTTGAGGTAATTCAGTAAGATTTTTTTAAATGGAGTCTCCTACTCTAAAAGGAGTAGAAAGCATATACAGATTAGCTCTTTAAGTAGAACAAACAACATCAGAAAAGTTATTTGGAAAGTCGTTTACCTACTTATAAGGAGTGTTGTTCTGTTTCTTCACTAAACAGGAAAACAGAAAGATATTTGGTGTACATATCACCCAGCGTGAATAGTGAAAGTAATATATAGATTTAGATATAGTGTATGCAATGCCTTTCTTTCAAGTTCATGCGAGAAAAAAACCTTCTACCAAAATATTCTTGGAGTTATGTATTTTTTTCAGCCATTTCAGATGAATGTCTATGCTTTTTCAGTGATGAAACTCTGAGTTAATTCTCATGGACACATCAGCCAGGCTGCAGGATTTCCATGCTGCTTTTGCAGGGGCAGTGTTGATTGACAAGGCCACGTCTCCACTCTCCTGACACTACATATATGCACACACCAATTATTTAAACTTGGTTCCTAACGAAGGTAGATGAGTCCAAAGCCTTACAGTTATGTTTAGATTTTGAGCACAGAATCCATTCTGTGAATAGACAAATTCAACTGTAACAAATCCTGAAAATGGACAGGAGCCGGCTGGGATAAAGTAACACCCTATGTTTTTCCACCTGGTAGTGCTGCTTAACAGGCCTAACTGAGGGCAGCTACTTCAATGGATAAGAACTTAATGGGAGAGATGCAATTCTTAGTTCTGGCAGCAGCAGTTATTCTTGCCTGTAGTTAATTAGTCCATCTGAAGAAAGCGTGATAACCTGCTGATACAAATCAGTGGCCTCAGAGCTTGTTCTAGAGGCCTTAACCATAGTTCCCCCTTACCTGAATTTAATCACATATGGTGTGGTCAACTGCACACTGTACTCCACCTGCAGTGCTGCTGCAGATATCTAAAGGAGTTTTCTATTCAAGCCAGGGAAAAGCTGTGTTCAAAGTGCAGGAAGTTCCCCATGACTTATTACAGGAATTGATAGTCTTTTATCTAAAAGGTGGGTGAACAAGTGTTAAGCAAAAAGGATTTCAAGTGTAACAGGTTTAAATTGGAATGTCTGCCTGCTTGACTCAGGAATATTACTGGGAAAGCTGATGCTCTGTCTTGTGCTTCAGAAGTGTCATGGACTGAAAAATAGGATGGCTGTTGTGTTATTGCATTGCTTCACTATGCTTATTTTACAGCATATTATAGTTACAGCTTATTTTCAGCAGACATTGGTCAGGACTTTGTTATTTACCATTAACTCTCTCTGTGCTGCTTTCCCCTTGGGAAAAGTGTGATTTAATAGACACAAATATCATAGTGAGAAATGGGACAGTAAGAGGAGCCAAAACCAGTTATGTTGGTTTTGTTTTCTTTCTTCAGTCTCTAGGAATAGGTAAAGCTTTCTTAGGCACTAAATAACTTGACTGCCTAGGGTCTGGGTTCAGATACCATTTATACCTTTGCATGCTCTTGACCTTCAGGAAAGTTGATATTCCCAAGAGCCAGTTTTGTAACGCTTCAGTGTTGAGATTCAGGCTGCGAATGAGTCACCCAGGATCCTTTCTGTTGCATAGTCTCTTCAAACCTTAAGAGGGGTCAAGCACAAAGATATTTGTGAGACAGGTCTTGAAGAGATTCCCAAGTGCTACAGGTCCTTAGCTGTGAGTTTTCTCTTACTTCCTTTTACTTATGTTTCTGTCTTCCTTTAAAAAGAAAAACAAAACAAAAATAAAAAGTGTCACAGTGGATTAACTTCTTTGTTTCCAGGGACGAGCTAGTACGGTGAGGAAACTTCATAAAAACAGAGTCTTAAGTGAAAAATCCACATTGATGAGCAAAAATTCAAATCCCTCAGATTATATTTATCACCAAAGAGGTATGCCAGGGTTGAAACTATTCCTGTCTTTCCCTGACCTTGGCAGGTTTCCAGAAAAGAAGCTACACAATCTGGAGAGCTGTGATGCAGGTTATGTAGGAATAATTCAGGGACTCTATTTAAGGAACATATGCTGCATCCACTTATTTCTAACAGATGCAAGGATAAAAAGTTACTATCCTAAAGAGAAAGAGTAACAGAAAAAATATGATAGTGGGAAACATGTTGAAACTTTCAGGAAAAAAAGCATTGCATTAAATTCCAGCAGGTAGCTTTTTTTTCCTTTTTAGAGAAAACACTGGCAAAAGTAACAGTAAGTAGTGATTTATTATTTTCAGCGATGACTTCTTTCTGATTGGGAACTGAGTTCTCTCTCACAGAAGAAGGATTCTAGTCTTGTTACATGTATATAAATTGAGAGTAATTGCTCACCAGGAAATAGCAGTGTCAGGTTTAAACCACCATATGTAGGATTGGATCTGTTCTATTTTTCTCCTTGTCCAGAACTGCTAAGGACCAGTGCATATTGACTCTTATTTTTTTCCATTAAGTAGTGTTAGAGAAGGGTAGTTGCAGCCATTACCGGATTAGGACAAGGACAGCATGGATAAAAGTGACTGGAGACCAGACCAGACACAGAGCACCTTCCAGGACCTGAAGAGGGCCTACAAGAAGGCTGGAGAGCATCTTTTTACAAGGGCCTGTAGTGACAGACAAGGAGTAATGGCTTTAAACTGAATTAGGGTCAGTTTAGATCAGATATTAGGAAGAAATTCTTTACTATGAGGGTGGTGAGACCCTGCAACACATCCAAAGAAGCTGTGGATGCCCCATCAAGGCCAAGTTGGGTGGGGCTTTGAGTAACCTGGTCAAGTGGAAGATTGGCAGTGGGGTTGAAGCTAGATGATCTTTAAGGTCCCTTCCAACCCAAATCATTTTATGACTCTATGATGCCAATATCCATAAAGAGCCTGGGTATAAAAAGCTCCTCAGAAAGACCTTGGGCAACAATCTGCCTTCTGATGTGTGTGACTGCATCCTGTAGTAAAGGTGTAACCTATAGAGACAGAAATCTTAAAAATAGTGTAAAAAATAACCTTGCATTTTCCACCTCTGTTTTCTCCCCTCTTGGTTGTATGATTGCAATCTCCCGTGTTTCCATGAAAGCAGCAATGCCCACAGGAAGCCATTCAGTCTCCAGACAGCTGCATAAGAGATGCTATAGAGTTCAGATTAGAAGGCAAGAGGAAGTTTGAAAATAAGTTTCAGAAGTCACCAGGCACAACACCTACCTGTGCATGAGAATTCTGTGATCCATTCACTGCTCCAGCAGCAAAATAGGCAACAGAGCTGAGCACAGTGAGCAAGGAATGTAACACTTTTAGATGTCAGTTAATGCAGCTGCCTTTATTCTGAGGCACAAAGATTTTACCTGAAGGCACCATAAAACCCATTCAGCCCTTTTGCTTCTGTCTGTCACCTAATCTGAATCACCACAGCCATCAGTGGCTCTGTGCTGTAACTGGTACTTAATGGGCTGGAAAAATTGAGGGAGGATTGGTTTCTTCAAGTTCATGCACAAGAACACGAAACACACACTTTTTTGTCTTACTACCAGTTGCTGGATTGTGTGTTTCTGGAGAAAAAGGGCAAGCCTTACTAAATATATTATTTGTATAGCATATTTCTTTTCTGAATATCTTTTATGGCAAATAGTGACTCTGTTTTTCTTTTTAATTCAGTCACACATTACCCATTAGGCATGTACTTTGTTTTGGAGACATGCATGGGAACGTGCACATGTGTGTGACTAATTTTCAAATCTGAGATGTTCAAATAGTGACACCATTATGAAGATGCAGCTGTTAACTAGACCAGCTTTATACAGCTGCTTGAGGTCTTTTCTCTGTTGTAGCCAAATAAATATATCCCTCAGAGCACTAAAATAAGTTCAGAATGTACACAAAGTTTTATTGCACATATTTTGTTTCTCAAATTCTTTATATACACCATGGTTAAATGTTGTGGCTAAAAGAAGACTTTGTGTCTGACTGGGTTAAAGCTGGATTATGGCCTATTAGTATGATGGATATCATGCTCTGAGGTTAGTGCCTGGAAACAATTTGCGTAAGTTTATGCAGTGCCCAAGGGTGACAGTTCAAAATTTCTTAGCAAAACAGCAAATTCATCTTCCCAGAGTGCTCTTCAGCCTGAGTCACCTTGTCAAGCAGGTGACAGCAGATGAAAATTCATTGGTGTTCAGCTCCTTGTCCAACAAAGTCACGGTCTTTCTTTGCTATTTCTGAGTTCAGAAAAAAAGAGGGTCTGTCTTTTTTGCAAACCTCTGCAGGCCTAAATGGTCAGTAGTAGTAACACCTTGCTCTCTGAGCATCAGTGAGATTCCGCCATATCTGCCTGTTCTCAGGGAGAACATGGAGGGAAGGAGAGCTGTTATTAACATACACTAATGGTGAGCGGGAAATAAAATATAAATCAGAAGGTGTTTAGCCATGGTGGAAAAACTGCAAAACTTTAGAACTGTAGGCACAGAAGAAACCTAATTGGTGAGGTGGAACTATAGCTAACCTATTTTACTGACCTTTCAGCTCAAATTTTTTCAGCTGAGGAGAATGACACATTTCAGGAGAATGACACATTTCTTTTCATACAATTTCTTAAGCAACCTTGTGAAAGAGAGTAGCTGATTTTTAACACAGCCAGAACCTGTATGTTCTATAACCTCAAGTTCAAACTGAAAAGTAGTTGGAAAAGTATTTGCTATATCTGGTCAGAAAGTATTTGACTTCAGCTTTGCCTGTGTTTTCTTAACTTTGTCTTCACTTTTTGGACAGGCCAGCACTCCCCCTCCTCCCAATTTCAACAGCAAAACACTTTATTTTTCTATCAGATATGACTTTTTTTTGCAGAGGACACAAAAAGGTGATTATTTTAAGGAAAATAGTGTACAGAACTGTGCACGAAAGAGGTGATTCAATATGTTTCATATATTTTTGAGACAAAAATGCACAGTAACTTAGGATGCTCTTTTTGCAAGGTGCTAGTCTAAGAATAAGATGGTGCTTTGTCAAAGATATTGTCAAGAACAAAATTGTGAACAAACACCTGCTTGTTTATTGAAAGGCAGACACATCACTTGTGTGAATCCATTATGAAGGACAATGGGATATGTGGGATAAATTCCTTCAAAATTTCAGAAGGGCAACTCTATTCATGTGGATGAAAAGTCATCCTTGTATGAAGCCAGAATATAAAACGATCATTCTAGGAAAAGTCAGTAGCAACAGGATACTTCATCTTTTTCTTTCCAAGAGATTTTTTTCTGCCTAATAAATCCAGATCTCATTTCAACTGTGAGAGTTACAAACTTATACTGGAAGGTTAAAGTATTAGAAGGTGGATTTGCCAGATAATCAAAAACAGTTCTTTATGGTTTACACAAAATCAATACAAGATACTTTAAAAAGCAGTCAGCAGTTTTAGTTTCAGTTGCTTGCCAGATGTTACTGCATACATACATATTGGCTGCACCATGTAGCCTGAATCATTCAGATGCTTAAATGAGCATTTGCCACAGACAATATGGATAAGCCATGTCCTGCAGACTACACTGCCATGGTGGTCTTTGTAAGCCATGGTAAAACTGAATCAGAAAGAACCCCTTCTCATTGCCTCATAAATAAATTATCGCGACTTCTTTGGCTGAGACACATGAAAATTTGCCCTCCCTATCTATTTCTATATCTAAAAAGTGTATGCACAGAAGTAATCACATGTAAAATAAAAATGTATTTTTCTGTAAAGGTCATTTACGAACCTGAATGCCCTGGTTTACAGCTGTAAGAA
This sequence comes from Corvus kubaryi, assembly GCF_017639235.1. Lineage (NCBI taxonomy): Eukaryota > Metazoa > Chordata > Aves > Passeriformes > Corvidae > Corvus > Corvus kubaryi. The sequence goes on from NW_024582056.1 coordinate 12,006,639, forward strand.
GAGCATGGAAAAGACTTGGAGAGTGACTCTCTCCCTTCTGTGGGAAAATGGTAATGGGAGTCTGAAACTCTTTGTGGGAAAATCTCTTCCTTCAGGGTAAAACCGTGGGCCCCAGAAGTATGACCATATAATAAGTAAAAAACCTATTCAGCTTTCTGCCTTTGTGTAATCTTGTTGTACTTTTGCCAGAGATAGTTCCACTGAAATAAGCCTGTGACAAAAGGAGCAGTTTTCTTCCATCTTCTCCTTTACAGCACAATTTTTGGACCCATTTGCAGCACGGAGCACTAGGAGGTGGCAAAAAAGTCAGTGTAAAGTTAACAGCTACACTGTTGTCACAAGAAACGTCCCTGGATCTCCTTAGAGCTGACCTAGGATGAGGAACAGTTAAAGAGGAAATTATTTTTTTGTGTATTTGGGGGCAGGGGTTTTAGTAGCTTGAATAATTCTTCAATCCAAGCGTTACTGAAACCTCCTATCACTCCAAGGGTTTAGGAAGTAAATACTTATCTCTGTTGTTTCCATTTGTTTACTTTGCATTTGACTGAACTTTGGATATTGCCAATTTCACAGCATATGATTACCCACTGGTGGGAACAGAGAGCAGAGATAATGGTGATATTAGCTGTCACAGTTCTTTTCCTGGGATGCTCTGCGATGATGAAGTTGCTTTTTTCCCCTTGTGGGCCAACACATTAAAGAACCACTGGGATTTGCACTGCTGGCTTCTGTAGTTGCACTACCAGCTCTCCTCAGGCTTCCCTACTGGGAGTATCTGCCCCTGTGCTCATGTTTCATATGACAGCAACAGCAGGTAACAGACAGTAGGAGAACACAGGAAAAATCCCTGACTTTCCTAGTAAAACACCTAACATCAGCACTGCCTCTTTGGCTTCTCTTCTTTGAGATGCTTAATGACCATTTTACTCCAACCCAGCAAAGCATTTTTCACACAGACTTAACTCTGGGTGCATGATTCAGAGGCAATTGGACTACTTTGTATAAGGACACAGTTGTAGAAAACAGCTTAGAGATATCTTTAATGTCAGACCAAAGGCAGGCTTCTCAATCCTATTTGAGATTCTCAAAGCCTTGTAAATGGTCACAATAGGCACTGCTCAAATGTCATTTAGCATGAGTGAAAGTGCTGCTCTCTCAGAAACAAACAGGAAACAGGAGATTTACTATATGAATTAAAAGCAGTAACAAATAACATCATGTTCTTGGGATACTGCAAGGGCAGTGAGAGAGAATGAGTCACTTCCCATTTGCAGCAATTATTGCAAGGAAAGAGATTCATTGTAATTTTTTTGGGTTTTAGAGTTTGCACTGCGATATTCTTCACGTGAAAAATCCAAACCTGCCTACATGCAAAGGTTAAGGTAGATGTTGCTGGAAGTTTTGGAAGGATTTTGAGTGAAAATACAAAACTCTTGGCAAGTTCTGTGGAGTGCTTCATCTGGAATTGCCTGGAGGACTGAATGCTTTGTATTCCTGCCCCCTGGTGCAAGCCCACCTAACATCCAAATGGAGCTCTATTAATCAAGAAGGAATCAAATTATTTGATTCAAAACCCAGAATACTGAGCACAATGAAATGAAAAAACAGGCAGTGATAGAGACACAGCTGATGTCTTTCTCCACAGACGTGCAGTGTCTGACTCCAGTGGAGCTATTAGTGAGAGAGCAGCGGGGTTTAGATACATCGCCACATCTTGGAGTGTGGTAAGTTGAGGCAGCTCCATTAAAGTCAGGCACAGAACAACTGCAAGGTGAGACAACAGTTCCCTGCCACCTGCATGATTAAGAGAGGGCCACCCTGAGAGTGCTGAAGGCCTAATCAAACACTACCCTCAGCAGAGATGCTGGCAAGTGTGGAAGGCATGGAGTTTATGGAAAAGGAATACGTAACTGCTAATTACTATCTTGCTGACCCTCTTAGGGTGCTATAGTTGTGCAGAAATTTAAGCAAGGCAGTCAAACTTGTCAAAGAAGCTTGCTTTATGCACAATGAGAATCGCTAATATAGAGATTGATTCTGCTGCCCATTAATCAGGGTTTCTAAGAGTTTTAAAGGGAAAATAAACATACACTTTTGTAAAAATGTGTTTGAGTGGTTTGATGGCATGCTGTTTCTTGTTTAGGTGTAATAAAAAAAATTAAGGGTAAAAGAGTAATGAGTCAATATAAGTTTGAGTAAAGTGCTCGAGAGAGCAAATAAAACTTGTTCATTTGTCTGTTAACTGATGTAATTGTGTCAGGTTTAGGAAGTGAACAAGATCTAAAATAAGATATGAATTAAAATATAAAAATATATTGAAAAGTTCTTTAGACCAGTTGCCAGTAAAGTTTCCTGTATATGAATTTAATATATTTCTCTCTGAGTATCTTTAGGCAAAAAGACATATTATTATGGTTTTCAGAGATCAAAAAAAGCTAACTTTCTTTCTCATTTTCTACTTAACTAAAGCTTTGACTTTATGTAATAGTGGTAATGTGGCTGGTCAAAATTAAGCTAAAGGATGCAGCTATAATTTAGCTCAATTGAAAACTAATGTAAATATGGAAATCATGAAATTCTACTGATGCAACTTTATTAAAACTACATTGTATCTCAGTGCACAAGGAAGCACAGATAAGATGAAATCTTGTGCAAGGCTTGCATATTCATTTAATTAAAGGCCAAAAAAATTTTTTTTCTTTTTCACTCAAATAGTGTAGAAATATTTTTTTTTATCAAGGTACTATTAAAATTAGCTAAGAAGCTAGCTGTATTCCTTCTCACAGTATTCTCTTTAATGCAATTGCTTCCCTCCTTCATGGATGTACTGTTTTTAAAACATGAATAAAAAGATCAGGCTTCTGAATAAAAGAAAAATCTTCAGAATCATCTTTCACCCACCTACAGGGAGGAGGAAGAGGAGGAGGAGGAGGAAATAAACCCCAGTTTATTCTTTCTGAGATGTGTGGTGTTTTCTGAGAGCTGCAACCCATGACAGCATCCTGTGTGTACACAGCACTGAGGAGAGAGCAGCCTTATGCAAACCCAGTGGCAAGGTGCTGTACCTGGCATCTGCTGGGACTAAGCCACTGAGAGCAAACATGCTTCTATATGGCTTGGCATCTGATCAAACCAAGAGTTTAGACACCACCTGAAAATCCTGCTGAGTTCTTCGATTTTGTCAAACAAAAATTACTCAAGGGTCATGTCAGCACCCCTCCAACTGCTCCCCTGATACCCGTATTTGCTTCTACAATGTCACGGAACAGCAACAATTGACAGCTCTTTGTAAATAAATAATGGCAATACTACAAAGACTTGCCGAAGGTCAGCTGTCACTGTAAACTAATATAGTTCTGACAGGAGGACTGGGAGACCTGCAAAACACATTGAGATGTAGAGAGCTCAACCTAGCAAAGCTGAGAGGGGATTTGATTCCAGTTTATAGATATATGTGAGGGGGAAAAGCCTCTCATTCTTGACAGCACTTTGGTTTAGCAGATAAGCTGAAAGTTGGATAAAATGAAAATGAACAAAACTTGAAATGAAAACGTGCACATTTTTCATACTAGTCTAGTACTGTAACAGATTTTGAGGTATGTGACAGATCACCCAGCACTAGAATTCTTTAAATCTAAGTTGCCTGTCTTCCTATGAGATGTGATGTCTTTTAAGTGCATTGCCATTAGGCAGGACTCAGGATTTGTTCAAAGGAATTTTAAGCCAAGTCTTTATGAGCTTTTAACCACGGGATCATAATGTTTCTCTGCAGCACTAACATCTATAAATGGAATTGCTGCTCTGATGAAATCAACCACAATTTTGACTGTGCTTTTTTGCTGGAATAAGATTTTATTTCACAAACACATAAATGTTTGCAGTTTGTGCTCTTGGCTCAAATAGCTTAATATTGCCTAATTATATTTGGTGACTGCTTATCTGCCAAATAACAAAGTGATACTGGTGATGCCTCTTAAACACTACAGAAGCTGATTGCCTGTAGGTGCTGCCCATTACAACTCATTCCTTTTACATGAGGTTCATCTTCCTCTCAATCTCCTAAAATATGTCATTTGTGAAGTTAGCGTGGTTCACTGGACCTTGTATGAATAGTTTGTAATGGAATAAATTTTATCTCAAAACATTTGAAACTGTGGTACTATTAAAAATGGAGCACATCCATTAGGTTTACTGTCTTTCTGGTAGCTCCATGTGAGATCCAGGTAAATCTCTGAGATTAAAACTTCCCATTACTTGGTTTGCTTGACTTTTATCTCACTGTTTGTATCATTTGCTGTCCTGTGAAGTTTTCAAGGAGCTTTTATAGAATAAAACAGTTTTTCAAAGCAAAAGTGAATGTTTGAAATAATACACTAAAATATGTATTTCTGTAGGTACTAACTAGTAAAAATGTGAAGGAGCATAATTTAAAAATGTAGAGTGTTTGTGAACGGAATCTTTTCTGTCAGTACTACTATTATTACTGGCAATTAGATTAACAAAACTATTGACTGATTACAGAAAAGGCTGCATTTTTTTCAGCCCTGATAACCAGGTACATGATGGATAAGGCAGGCATGCACAAAGCACAATCCATCATTAATCTTTGGGTCTAATGGGGTTATTAGTACTGTGTCAGCAGATCAAACTAACACATCCATCTGCCTATCAGAACAGATTACATGCACTACAGCACTCAAGAGACAGAAAACTGATACCAGCTGATAGGCCATCAAGACATCCTTAAAGTCTGGCATAATTCTCTCACTGCCACTTCAGTTATGTTAGTCTGTAGATTTATCTTTTCAGGGATTTGAGAGGAGTAGAGGTAAAAATGAACAAATCCTTAAAACCATGAAGTCTATTGTGTCTATGATAAAAGAAAAAAACCTTTTTTTTTTATTATTTTGAGGAAAAATAATTCTTAGATGAAGTTTTTGCAGAGTTATAGTGAGAGCCATCACAGATAAACAGTATAATCAATATTAATTCAATGCCTTGAAATATGGAAGCAATGATTATAGGGTAGGCAAACAAAAGGGAGAAGCTTGTATATTCTGTGACTCACGTTTTTCTATGTATAAGTCATAGAGGTGATTATTACACTTCACAGGAAAATTTACATTTTTTCATTTGATATTTTACACTCTTTCCTCTTCAGCACGCCATGTAAAAAAATAAGTGTTATCTGCTTTCAAATTCAATGTATTGTTGAGAAGTTATACTGGAAATGCATATGATCAGTGCAGTTTTTGTATATACTTCAGAAGAGATGGGGTATGAATTTAAGGTGCAAGACAACATGTAGAGGGATTCCTTGTGGAACAGGGGCATATGATACCCCTGGAAAGATTGGACAACCCAGGGTTGCTGAGGAAAAACCCCTGAACTGGCCCCTGGCTGCAGCCAAGCCTGGAAAGCACCTGGCTGCAGGCAGCCCTGGAAGTCCTTGGCAAAGCAATACACTGGTCGGCTCCCCCACGGATTAGAGGCCGTCTAGAGGGAGTGGGTGTGAATCTTTGCAAAAGTAGATACAAGCTTGTGTAGGTAAACAATAATGGGAGAACGATGCTCAAATCGTATCGGTGCATGCATCGTTACTCTGGCCAGCTCTCCAGCACTCGAACCCCCCAAAACAACACATGAATGCTTGAGCCAGTCTGTTATAACAGGGTTAGCAGAGCTCCCTGGGCAACATGCCATAACTTGTAATAATTTTGCTTCCAGTTAAGTAAGCTGGTTCAAGCTGGACTTGGAGTGGTAACTCACACTTCTATATACGGCACAGCAATGCGCCACAAGCTTTAAATGGAAACTGCTAGATGTTGGAAGGGTAGGAGGAAAAAGGATGCAAGGTTAGACACAAGGCAGCCACAGTGTCAAGTCTGTTGAATATAAGGTGAAAGAGCTGACCAGAAGAGTAAGTGGAAAGCAAAGTTTATTAGCAGTAAAGTGCTGTTATTCTCCTAATTTTGACATAAAATCCGAGTATGAGCCTTTTTTCATTGAAACTTCATTTTTGTTCTTCTTGAAAACTAAACTGATGGTTGACTGACATTCATTTCATTCTGCTAATAAGAAAAATAAATTCTATGTACTCCGTAAATACCCATGCTGTGTCAAAGATTACAGGCAAATTATCTCTCCATACTTTTTTAGGTGATATTTTATTTTGGAGGACAGATTTGTACCTTCTTAATGTTCTCAGTGGTGTCATGCTGAAATTACTGTCTATGTAGTGCTTACTTCTTACTGGTCCATTTTAATAACACACAACGATTTCAAGTGTTTTTCTTTCTTTTTAGTAAGTATGACCAAAGAACATCATCTTAGGTCTGGTATTTTGGTCTTCTGGATTAGATGTTCAGTATAAAACTGATGAAAATGAGTGACCTTTAACTTACATAGACGCTTCCTAAGTTCTGCCAATTAGTCTAGTTTAGATTTGATTAATACTAAATAATAGATTAATACTAAAGATTATCACCCCATTTAGTCCTCCTTTATTTTTTACTTCTTTATTTTTTTATATTTACAAGTCAATATCTATACCACGGACAATCTGATTCTGCCTTTTTACTTCACTAAGCTGTATATGAAAGCAATTTTCTAGGCTTAAGTATTTTGAATTGTGTGGGGAGTAGTCCCTCTCCTGTTATTTCTTTAAATGAATTTCACTGTACTAAGTGAGGAAATGATCACTTCATATTTCCCAAGCATCCAGAAAGCCTTTACCTCCACATAACAAAATAATACTTTCTTTGTTGCTGTTTCAAAGCCCTTTGCAAATATTAAAGTCCAAACAGCTCTGTGTGAGAGAGATAAGTACTGGACTATAATCAACTCCATTACCTATAAAGCTTTACTGTTCAGCTTTATGTAGAATTTCTACAAGCCAGCAGCTGCAAATTAAAGGTGATCTAATTTTTTATTCTGTGGATTTCAGCATACAGCATGAATTGACCTACTGACATTTGAATTGCTTTCATCCATGATTGTGATGTTACTTTAAATTATCACTTGTGTCACACAGCAGCTGCTCTCCAGGCCAGTGGAGAGTATATTTTCTGGTAACTGGAATCCTAAACTTCCTACAGTCATCCCTAGCCTTCCCCACATCCATCAATCTCTCAGTATCAGTAACTACAAGCCCTTTTACATTTTCTTTCTGACCCAATGGAGAACTCAAGTCAGATATGATTTTCCTTCCTGCACCAATCTCATTGCAGTTATTAGCTTTTTATTTTTCTTCTCTTCTCAAAAATTGTTAGTGAAATATATTGTGCATTGAAAACTGCATGTATGGAGCAAAATTATATATGGAAATTCCAAATTTGAGGAAATTAAAATATGAAACATCCAACACTTCGTGTTCCATTTTGACATTTTGAAAGTGAACTTTAAAAGCTAGTTTCAGTTTTAAAAATGCAACTACTTTTAAAAAGAAAAGTAAACACTGGAAATTAAATTGAACATCAGTCTAAAAAATACCTATTATTTTAGATTCTTTTGAGTACCATAAACATGATCCTTCCTCATCCAAGTGAAGTGAGACAAGGGGAAAAAAGTCATCTCTGTACATCTGTAATATAGTACAACATGTCATAGTACAGAAAAATAAGCTGTGTCTACTCAGATAACCTCTGATCGCTTTCTTCTTTTGAACTGGACTCACTGCTGCAGGGTTCCTGATCTTTATCATTGGAATTCATTTGCCTGAACTTTATGTCCATTCAGTAATAGGATCAGCAAATCATAAATGTTTCCTCTTATGAGTTATTTCTTTATCTTTTCTGATGATCAAGGCATATATGAACTCCTGATTCTTCATCTCAGTGATCTAATCCTTTCTTCTACTTTCTGAACTGACATTTTAAAACGACAGAATAACTTTCTGCTTTCTCACTCATTTTAGGAGCATTAGGCTTATCAAATTCCTTTCACACTTACTTGTGTCACAACCTTCAGAAGTACAGAGAAATTCCCAGCCTCCTGCTGGGGGTTCCAGTCGGGTGATGGAAGGGCTTTGCTTTCATTTTTATCCTTCCTGGTCCTGGAGTCTAGCCTATATATGTGCATATTTCTTGTTTTGACTCTTGTGTGGTGTTTCCACGTTTTTCTTGTCTTTTTTCATTAATCCGGAGAATAGGAAATACATCTTGTTTTCTGGTATGTGTACAGAGGTTTTGCTGTTTTCCTTTATCCTTTGCTGTTTCTTCATTGCCAAGTTACTTCTGCCATGATTAAAGGAAGTTCTGATGGTTGCAAAGAGAGAAAACTTTGGTAGAGAAAAAATTGTATTTCTATTTATTTCAATGAAAATGAGCTGATCTGGAAAAACTGTCAACTGTTTTTCTTGTTTTGTCACATTCTGCCCCTCATGCTTCCAACTCAATAGCATTTCTCTTAAACTTTGGAATCTAAGAGAACTTGGGGGCACCTCATGGAGGTACCACTGGCCTATGGTTCTGGCCCCTCAGGACTTGACACACACAAGCTCTTGCATAATAAGCTGTCTGGTAGCCTAAATGCATGGCACTATATCTGCAGCCAAAAGCTGCCAGCAATCTCCTTATTAAAGGTGAAATGAAATAAAGGCACATGATAAAATTTTGGAAGACTACATGGGCCCCATACCATGTCCAAGAATGGTCACATGCCCAAGTATCTCCTATCTTCCATATGAATAACTATGGTCATGGGGTGAAAGACTGTGTTGATAAAGGTCATGTTTCGGGAGATGGGTGGGGATTAAACCCAATTCTGTAGACTGCATATTCTTGTGAAATTATTCAAAATTATTGAGTCAACACTTGATTGAAATCAGTGGACAGATTTCCATCACCCTTAGTGGGCTTTGTAGGGTTCTGCATTATATACCCTAATTTGTAAATGCTGTATTAGACAGGAGATTTTGAACTGTGTGATTTGTTTAAAAATAAAGACGTCTTTTCTTAAATCTGTTTTTCACTGTTGAAAGTGCCTGTATTCTCACTCCCAAGAAGGACTGAGTGGTTTCATTTTGAGTCCACACATTATTAAGCACAGATTCATTTTTGTTTCATAAAATATTAAATAGTCTTCCAGATAAAACTGGTTTTGTTTCCCCCATGTACCAAGCTGCTTGGTTCTCATAACAATGAAAGCCAAAATAAAATATGTGAAGTGAAATGAATTCACTCTGTTTATTTGTAGTGCTAATGTCATTATTTGGTCAAAGGATTTTATTAACTATTGAAGATTCAGGAACAAATGATGAATGATCCAAGAAGGCCTTTTAGGTAGCAGAGGTGACTAAAAGATTGACACATATGACGCCAGTTAAAAACCAATAACATAGCTCACTGGAGAAAGCTGGGATAAGGATGCAGAGCCAACCTATATTCAAACCCATTTACTTTCAGTAAAATAGGATGAGAAGCCAATGGGAGATTTGTCTGTGCTAGAAATACAAGAACCATCCCAGAATAACTTGCATGGTCCCAAGCCGACAACAAATTGTTGGAAATAAGACTTCTAAGCAACACTGTATTCACTGTGACAATCTAGCATCTTTCATTTGTGTTTTGTCCCTCTAAAGCCAGTGAGGTTGTTGCCACTTGGTTTAACTGAAGCAGGCCAAAGCTCTGTTTCTGCAGCCCAGCAACTGAGGAGACCGCCCCTAAACTAACCAAGTGTGTAAGTTTGTGAACAGACCCATTGACTTCACTGATATCATTCATCTGCCAAATATTAAGGGAAGCAATTCCTTCTTGGCACAAACCTTGCCCACGCATGCACTTCCTGACTCCCAGCTAACCCACAGCTTACTTCCCAACATGTTCTGGTGCACTCAAGCAAAACAAGTTATTATTGTGTCCTAAACGTTCACAGCTTACTTCAAAAAATGAATTTTCTCATAAGATGAGATAAAAATGTGCCTGCTGCTAGATGCTAATTGTATTCAGAGGCATAAGAAGAGTCAGACTGCAGTGAGATGGACAAGGAGGGGCATATAAGAAATTTCCTTGGCTGGTGTACTTACTCGGGGATGCCCCAAACAAGGTTTTTTCATTCTTTTTCCCAAAGAAGGTTTGTGCTATTTTAACAAGGAACAGTCTGTGACTGGAAAAAAAGAGGATCAAAGAGGGAAATTCAAAGGCAATTCAGTAGGCAAAGGGGTAGCTATCTTATTCAAGTTATCTAAACCTGAAGAAATTTCCAATTTTGCTCTAAAGGCTCAGTATAAAGCTCACAGAAATCCATTATAATCTTTCCACTCCTGTAGCTTTGAACGAAGCTCTTCTCACTCCTTTTAAAGTCATTTTTGTACCTTCTTTGCCCACCTTTAATTCAGCTGTGATATCACATCCATTACAACTAGCATCACTCCGAAAGTGTAATTGCCCTACTGTGGAAAACGGTGAGAAGAGATTAATTAACATCTTCATATCTCATCTTCTATATAATGACTTTGTCATAACTGAAATTGTCCTTCTCTTATCATATTGTCATTTTCTCCAGGTTTTAACTGGGTGTTACACTTGAAAAGGTCAATTATGGTAAGTTCAAAAAAATACATGAAAGTGAAGATGAACAACTGACATTTAACCTAAGTGATGATGCTCTGCTTTTTAACTGTGAGTTTGATTAATTTAAAACCAATTTGGATCCATTCTTTGCTTCATTGCCTGTTCAGTGAAACTCCAAAAACTTGACCCAAGAGAATATAATTCAAGATGGAATAGACGCTCAGTAGATATATATGTCTCACGCTCATAAATTCTCCAAAGTACTGAGCAAAAGCAATTAAATTAAGGGAGTATTTTTTTCTCCTTTTTCGCTTTTTTCTTTTTTAAGTAGTTCTTTTGTTACTGTGTGATATTTCTACCTAAAAGGAAAAAAACAAGCCTGCTTCCTGAAGAACGTCTCCATTTGATTTACTGACTCTGCTTTGGCAAGTGTTTGCTTCCATGACAATCTACTGCTGCAAGTGCCGGTAATGAGTAAACTCCTTCTAGTAAAACTGTGACATGTTCTAATTGATCCTGAGCTGGAATGACAGCACTATAACTCTGTTTTATCCATTGATGATCTGTTTAAGACTTTACTCTGACATCATTCACTGAAAGTGATACCCTTCCTTAAGTCAACTGAGCGATTTGCACAAAAAGGGAATGTTGGAACTGAGAAAGCACCTCAGGTTTATGTGTATTTTTCTTTTTTACATGCCTTTCTGTGAAGTAGAGTGATCCACACTATTTTCATTGTAGATATCTGGAAAATAAATCAGAGATGAGAGTAATGACTTCTTAGGATTTGTTTCTTTGACCTCCCCAGTCCCTTTTCTTCTCAATTGTCTGGCCTTGCTTAGTTGTCTCACTGCGCTAACTGCTTGTCCTATATCTGCAAACAAAAGTCCTTTGACCTCTCCTTATTGTGTTCCTGTATCTTTCCGCAATTGCCAGTGCAGTGTTTCTCTCCTAGATGGTACAAATATTACAGAAACCCTTCCTAAAGCATTAATATTTCCTCATTGTGTCAATCTGGGTTTGGGTCACTCCTCTTTCAGCTACTGAACACACCTGGTCATCACCACTCATTAGGGAACCTGTGTGATCAGGCTCACTGGGTTGCTTCAGCCTGACCTCCCCTGTTTGCAGCATGACAAAGGATAGTACACGCACACACCTATCAGCAGCTTTGAACAGTAGTCTGAATTCTAAACCTCAGGTGTGTGCTTTGCCATATAATGAATTTGTCACCTGGCAGTTACAAACAAGGACGGGACATTCAGCCCTGTTCTCATACTAAAAAAAATAAACTCTTTTTACACAAATATAAACTGATTATTTTATCACAGTTTGAAAGTATATTCAGTTTTTATTCACAGATGTATGCAGGTCTTCTGTGTCCCACCAACTCCCTTTGTCATTCCTCCAACAAGAAAATGACACAAGAATAATGGCACAGCTTTGTTCAGTTTGCTTTTAGGATATTGTCTGAATTCCTTTTACTCCTTTATTTATTCATACCTATGTCTCCTAAATATGTTTCAGCAGTGAGATGCCACGAAATTTTAAACTTTCTTTCAACTGCAGAACATTACATGTCACTCAGAGATGCATCACTCTTACTGAATGACCTACAGTCTCACCTGTGGTAGATTTACTGTGTGCATGCAAGTTCAAGCTCGGCATCATAAGAAAATTATGTAGCAAGTCTGACTCGAATGGAGTTGTTCCAGCTTCTGTGTGCAGAGTTTATGTCCTGATATTCTTTAAAAAATTGTGGCTTACTCTCTTTTCTCAGATCATTTTTTTCAGTGTCTAATTTTCCTCTCTATTTATCTATGTACTAATGCACTCCAGGATCCTGTTCCCTACTCTTTTCTGTCTCACAGGAGGACTGCTTAAGTCTACGATGTCACAGAGCAGCTAGTAGTATTTACTGACCTCCTGCTTTATTAGATGGAAATTGATTTTCCTCTTCCAGGCAAGTGAAAAATCCATAATGTCCTCCATCAACTTTGTTTGTGCAGCAGCACTGGCAACTGAAGCTACAGGTGAAGATACAGCTCTTCAGACATCACAAATGACAGTATCTTTTCTCAACATCCCAGTAAGCAGATTGCAGTGAAGTACTTCTCCAGCAGTTTGCAGTAAACCTGGTAAGGACCCACTGGCTGACATTTGTCTGGCAACACATGTTGCTGAATTCCCCCAATTACATTTCACAACCATGGAGTCTCCTGTAACAGGTTACATTATAAGGCCACAAATAATAAAATCTGTAAGTACTTCCAGGCCATTGCCCCCAAACTTAATTGGAGAAATACGACCCAAAGAGCAGTGCACAGTGGTGCTTCTGTGGATAGAAAGCCAAAGCTAAGACATTCTTCTGATAGCAGCAATTTACCTACTCAGCCACAAAATTAAATAATAATAATCAGTATTTATGACAAGTCTTTGCAAATAAGTATTCAATACAATGAGTTTAAGTACTGCCACATCTTTGGGAATTTTCAATTGCTATCTGAACAGCAATGCTTTTTGAGCACTCCCTCATTTTAGAGGTGCTGCTCCTGGGTTCAGAATGCATAATTTTACCTCTGTTTTCATCTCTGAGCCTGAAACATTTAAATTAGGATTAAGAATGACCAAAAATATCAACACTCAAGCATTACTGTAATGCTTCTTTCTTTGACCTTAATTTCATTTGCAGAAGCTCAAAACCAATTAGTAGCTGTGGAATATATTCACCCAGATCCCATATAACATCCTTTTATGTAAGGAGAGGGAATGGAGTGGAAACTTGGTCGCCATTGATAGGTGCCTAGCTGTACAAGGTATTCAGACACCAGTCTTGGCTGCAGTGTAAGAACCTGCACAGAATAAAATCAAGCTAAAAAAAACCTGGGAAGTGGAATATGTAGACATTAACACCAAGGGAAAACTTCCTCCAACATTATAGAGAACATATTTTCTGGGAACAATGTCCTCTTTGTTTTTATAGCAAGGTGGATGGAAATTTCCAGGCAGATATACACACAGCAAAAGAAATTAAAACAGACATTCACATGATAACGAGGGAAGACAGTCAAAAGATAGCCAGACTGCAGTCATAAAGGAGTACTGTTAAAGCATAGGAAATTTCTTATTTTATCATAATTTCCAGTGAAAACAACATCTACCAGGGGATAGAAAAGAGTATAGAGAATTGGTAAATTGAGGTTCCAGTTCATCCAAGCACCTCTTGTGCAATCTAGATAGATGATATAGCCTCAAGACAATTAATGGGAGTGTATTTACATGTAAAATGAGAATATGAATATCCCCCTTCTTTATCTCACAGAAGAGTTATGAAACATCACATAAGCTGTAACTTTCAAGAAAGATAATAAGACAAAATGTTATTAACATCGTATCACTAGTTCTATTGTGTTTTCATTTTATCTGTTAATCACCATGGTTTCTAGAAATAAAGATTGTGACATTGTGGAAGTCAGGCTTTCTCTTGAAGTAGGGCACAATATGAAAGGTCTGCAACAATTGTCTTGTTCTGTGTGTTATGTCTTTGACAGGTAATGCTGTCCATGTTATTAATTGTTGTCTTCCCTGATGGGGGAGACCTTCAGATTTTTGCCAGGAGAAAAAAGGAGGCAAACGGGACTTCATGCTTCTCAGTCTCCAAATAGCTGTTTATTAATTCTTATCTAAGGAGTACAAGCCACTGACATGGCCTAGACATAGCACGGAGCAGAGAATGCAGCAAGAAGACAACTTATCAAGATCTCACAGCCTTTTTAAAGGTAAATTACCCAATGAAAGCTTAAAATGCAAGATATTTTCACTTTTTTACCAATGTCCAACAAGTTCCTAAATCACGTAGACAGGAACTGCGGAATTCTGTATCCAATCATCCCAAACCACTATTGCTGCAAAATATGGAGTTAGTGAAGAAGGAGAAAGAAGCTTTTAACTACAACATATCCTCCATTTTGAGGTTTTCTACTTCTATCTATTTACTATGCAAATAGACCTAAAACCTCTAAATTTTCACCCTGAGATAATCTCACACAGTATTCTATCACCTAATTCACACCATTGTAGATTCAAATTCTTCCCAGAGGCTAAGCAAATTTTCCCATGGACAAAGATCAAAAACAGTGCTGTCAAGGGGGGCAGATCCTTTCAAAACAGGCACAGAAATATTTTCTGCATTCTAGGTTCCCACAACAGGCAAGTTTTCTGAAGAGGCAGAGCCCACGAAGGAGCCCTGCAAAGCTGGTAGTTCCTATGAGGGAGATCCAGCTCCATCATTCTAGAGTTGCAGAGAGGCAACTATACCAGCATGACTGGGGTGTTAAACCCCAGACAAAAGACAGAGAGGGAATTGTGGCAGACATGAAATTCACAGAATCTCCTGCTTTTCAGTACACAACTTGTCACCTCTGAAGTTACTCTTTACAAAAGTGGGGGCTCATGAATGTACTTAGAGAGATACAGCAGGCATGGACTAATTAAGTTCTGTCTCTATTTGAAAGGACATGTCTATAGTTAAAAAACAACCAAAAAAAACTGTGTCCTTTACTATGTGAATTAGCTAAAAGATGAAAATACTAACAAAGGAAAGATTATTAGGATTTTGAAATGAATTGAACTTTCAAATTTATGCCTGAAGGAATGACTTGAATTAAAGAACAGTATATCATTATTTTTTTATCTGTTAAAATCAGCAAGAAAACCCCTACTGGATGGTACTACAATGATCCATCTAGCCCAGCATTCCACCCTGACCGTAGCAAAAAGAGCCGTTCATCAGCAGGGGGAAACACAGGAGTCTGGATAGTTCTTCAAATCCATTCACCTGTTCTTCCCAACTTCCACAGCCATTGTATTAGGCACATCAGACAGTACGTGCCTCCATATTCCCTTTAGTATCTGCTCATGAATCTGTTCAGGAATTTGTTCAGAATCTTTTGCAATCACTCATTTTCTACCTCTACAAATTCCTGTGGCAGCAGCTCCTAAAGTTCATCAATTTCTCTGTAAAAAGGTATTTTATTAATCAGTTTTAAACTGATATCCCACTAGTTTTAACAAGTACCCCTAACACTGCACAGTGGGGTGGAAAACCATCCTGCAGTCACCCAATCCACTACATTCATCATCTTCTAAACCTCAGTCAACCTGCCAACACACCTCCTCACCAATTTTAAGATCTCGGGCTGTTCAAACGCTTCGAACATGAGGGATACTTCATCCCTTGATTGCGTTTGTTGCCCTCCTCTGCTTCCAAATCTGCTACATCTGTCTTGGGATGTGGAGACTGGGACTGTGTTAAATATTCAAGACATGAGTACCAAGGGATTTAGAGAGGCGAAACACAACCCTCTGCCTTTTTCTCAAGGTTCTTCCTGACAGTGCTCAACATTTTGTCATCCTGTATTACAGCTGGTGGTGGGGTCAGTGGCTCTGATCCAGGAAGAGGTGACCGGTCCGGGGAGATGGTCCCAAAAGGAATCGCCTTCCCGAGGCCTGGTGTCTTCCCTCAGCTGCTGGCCAGGAGGGCCCTTGCAGAGACTGTCAGCTCTTTAGGGATTATCAGCTTGTGATTCCAGCTCAGCTCTGCAGGGCAGCCTCCAGGCCAAGCCAGACCACAGAGAGAGACGAGAGGCTCGTGTGGCTGGTTCCGCACAGAGGTAGCTTTATTGTGGGTCCCCTCCGGCGAAGGGGAAAGCCAGGGACGAGAGCTCTCCCTGTCCCACAGGGGCAGAGGGCTTAGCTTTCATAGGGATACAGGGGATGGGTGAAGGCCAATGGGTTACAAAGGATCTGCATAGGGTCTCCTAAAGGATTGTGGGTCTGTCTTTTCTCACCGTGACTAAAGAAGCGGTTGCCTTTCCAGGGAGTCCTGCTGGGCGATTGTGAAATCTCAGTAGAGATCCCTCCAGGGCAGGGGCTGGGTATACCCCACAATCTTCTGCTGGTTACTGCTGCACATGGATATGATCATTCCAGAGAACAACCCATGGTGACTCCTCAGCCTCTTTCCAGAGTCTAATTTCAGCAGCAAATGTTTTAGACTCCTTAAATGTAGTCTAACATGGGCACTTTTTACAGCTGAGATCAGAACTGGTGTGTGTGCTGGCTTGTGTTTTCTGCTCCTCCCACATTAACCAGACCTCTTTTCCTGATAAGGCCAGCTGTAAGTAGTTCTGCTCTCACTAATCCCTTGCAGGTAGTTTTCTCTTCCTTGCAGTTCACCAGTTCCTTGTATTTCCATAGAAAGGGAGAGGATTAAGCCTGCTGTTACTGTTGCATACAGCTACATTTGGGAGGGAATATTGACCTTTCGTGTCTTTGGCCTTTTTCCTTCTCTATTTACTCCTCTTCAAGAACAAACCTGGAGCAAGTAGAAAAGAAAATATTGTCTCTTCCAGAGTAGAAGCTGTGGGATAAGTGCTCCCTTCTGTCCTTCTGCCATTTGGGCAAAAGTCACGTCTGTTATGGTTTGTGTTTTACATTTGGCTAGACACATACTGAACACTGTACTTCCCCAAAGTGCATTCTTTCTTTCATTTGCTCTTGGGAGAATGATGTTTTCTCAATGGAATGCTATAAAGCTGGTGCTTTAAAGGTCCTCCCTACCCACTTACAGGTACCTATATTTTTGTTTTTAATCAGGTCAAACAATTTGCTTCCATCCTGCATGAAGGTAATTTGAGGCCTCTGCTTTTTAGATTTTTCTTTCGGAGTTTGCCCCAGGGCTCGTAATAACAAAACAGTAAATAGTGTATTACAGCTCTTACAAGGTTAAGATGCTTATTCTATTTTGAAATGTCAATGTTTTGCTGTTTCCAGCAGTACAGTGCAAATCCAGGACAATGCTTTTTTAAGGTACTCATGTAAAATGTTAAAGGTTTTGTAGCCTGGACAGTTCTTGGCATAGTCCCCCATACAAATCAGACCTGCTAATAGGAACAATGGAGTAAAACCTCACATTAATATAGACTTTACTAATTTATGTGATGTATCAATTCAACTGCTTCCACGGGAAAGAAATATCCACTGCATTTCCTCATCCACTTGCTACCGCCTTCACTTCAATTTTCTCATCCCTTCATTATCCCCCCAAACAATAGTTTTAATATAAATCTTATGACTTTGAAGAAAATCATGTATGCTAATGAAAAAAAGTAAAATCATGGTTTTGTAGCAATCTGATGGTTAAGTCAGAGCAGGTACTCTTACTGCATGAGCTAAAAGCCTACCTGCAATGCCAGTTGCAGCCATGCTTTAGGTAAATTCTGACTCTGCCCCACAAAAAACCCCAAAAAACAAACCTAACCAAAACAAAAATCCAGTAGCAACTGTAGAAACCAGCCGGACTACTACAGGAATTTGCCATGGTAGATGATAAGTTGATCAGGTTACTGAGTTAAAATACAGTGATCCACCATCAACAGTTATCCAAACCTTACGGCTGCTGCTCTCTACTTTTAGAACTCTGCTTGACTGCAGCACAATTTCAGAAGTCCTGAACTTCTGTAAAGCTGCACAGTTAGGCAACATATTAGTACAATTTTTGCAGAGGAAATCTTGTATCATTTTGTAACATGATCTGCACAGAAATGAGCAAAACCACAGGCTGGCCTGTCATCTGGGATGCGTCACCATGCCCCAGTTTCAAAATCTAGGTGGCCAGCCTTTCCAATCACTAAGAGACTTACTACATGTGTGTGTCAAGGTCCTGCTGTCTCTCTCACATGCAATAGCCACTCAGTTCTTTTTCAACACCTTTTTCAAGGTTTTGACTCTTGTTGTTCTGTTAGAAGAGAGGCAAAAATATGTTTCTTCTGTGAGAAATTCACATTGCCCAGTAAACCACCGAAATCAACAGCCCATTTCTGGGGATGAGGACACATCCATATATTGATCTATAGATATGCATTGATATATATACATGTATTGATATATAGATGCTGCATTCCAAAAGAAGTGCTAGGAGTGTTCAACTCTTAAGTGTAATGATGTATTTTAGGAGAAAAAATTGATAGGCAGGCAGATAGTCAGGAAGAACAAGACCCAGAAAGTGCATGGGTTTTTGAGATGCTTGCCACCAGTTGTCCTGTAAGGCAGAGGAGATTAAATAACAGGGAGCATGACCTAAAACAACAGACTGAAGTTCTGTGCGTGGCAAAGTCAATCTAAGCCTATAATAAGGCACATGGCTTCACAGCTTCAAGGTTTTTTGAACTACATTTGAAAGCACCTTAAATCTGAAATTCATGACTTGAACCTGTTTATTTAAGTTATGTGAGTCAGTTGGAAAAATCAACCACTTCCATCTTCCTTCCTGCCATTGAAAAGAAGTCTAACATTTTAGTTTCTTCTTAATAAAAATGTCTTTGCAGATGTCTTCAAGTCTTTTGTGAAAACCTGACATTTGGAAATGTTGTCCATGAACCAAAAAGTCATTTCCAAACAGCTTTATTCAAGCAGAAACATGCTATTTTCCTGATGTTCACTTCCTAATTAGCAGTTAAACATCTAAGCTCTTATTTTTAGAGGAAGTTAGCTTAATTAAAATTATATATTCTTCAAACAACATTTACTCTCAAAAACTAATACCCACTGTTTTTTTTTTAATGTTCCGGATGTCCAGATGTGCTAAAATTTATATATTAAGTCAATATGATATTAAGTGACATTACAACTTTTTTAGCAATGAACTCTGTTAAGAACATTTTTTTTAATAAAGTGTTGCTCCTGTGTGTCAGAGCTGCTTGATTTAAAAACAAAGTGAGCAGTAGATTATCACGGTGTCCCGCAGTGGTAGGGAGGAGAAGAGAGATCCAGCAGGCAGGAATTGTGCAGCAAGATTGATTTATGTAATTATTTTACAAACTCTTTTATAGACCTTTTTCTTCATAGTCTAATTGGTCAAAGGATCAGCCACCCCTTGGGGTGATTGGCTAAAATCCTAAAACATCCGTTGTCAAAATATTTTTCTATTGTACCATAACAAAGCTCTGCAAGGTCGCAGGTGTTCATAGTTTATAGAACTCCACTAATATCTTCCGTGAGAGAGAAAAGTATCTCACGGGACTGGAAAGAAGCAAGAAAAATTCTTGCTAGCAGCAATATTTGTATCCACAGTAGATTACTAAGAATTAAGAACCTAGGATTAATAAACCTGCCTGTACCTCAGTTTCAAAACAACAGTTTCGTAATTATGAGAAGCAGATGACCACCTTGAAAGGAAATCCATCATCTTTTATGAAAGCAAATAATGATGCACGAAGAGCTCATATTTAGTATGAAATCCTGAAAATGATGGTATTCTTTTTTTCTTCTCCTTTTTTTTTTTTCGTTTCTCTGAGCACTCTTAATATTTTTACTCCTGTAGGATAAGAGACTAAGAAAAAGTTTAGAAGCAAGAAGTTAAGCATTTTCTTCAATTTAAAAACCACTCAGATTTTCCTTTTTACAGAGGGAAAAATAAATAGTGAATGTGACATTTCTTCACCTTTTTTTTTTTTTTTTTTTTTTTGGTAACATTCTTGGTGAAAGAGAGCAGGGGAATCATTTTTCTACCGGAAGATGACAGCAGTTTAAAGTATGAGATAAAGTAAGATTATTTTTTTTGATTCTTTCTAAAGAAAAGAGATTGTCAACATGCTTTTTGTCTGTGATAACTAGAATATCCATATAAAAATATTTTCTCAAGTGATTTTTATCACTTTTGATTTTCTATAATGTTGCTCAGGATATGTTGATTGCACTGTCTATGGCAGCTGGAGACCATGAGAGACACTTAGTTCTCTTTGCCAGCTATGTGGAAAATCCACAGTCTTAGATGTGATTGTCCAGTGTGCAGGTGCCCCAGAGCATTTGTGCAGCAAGAGTCTAACTCCTGCCCTTGTCCATAGCTTTGCTCTCTAATCCGATTTACTTGGTTCACCTAATTTATGAGATAACTGAGCACTGAGATACCTGGCCTTTAAACAATTCTGGTTGGTCTTTAAATTACTTTGTTATTTAGCTTTAGGTTCATGGGTATTTCAACAAGAAATCTTGTAATCCCTTAAAAACTACTACTCTCAAAATGGAGATTTATGCACTCACATAGAGGCAGTGAATTTTGGATGCAAGAATAAAATTGAGAAGGGCTCGGTATCCTCAGGAGAAAAGATTCAGTTTTTAATGGAGACTAAGGATACATTTTGCAGTGTTGGTGAACAGCTTTTGCTGCCCAGATCTCAGAAAGAGCACTGTATGATTGTCTCAGGCACACAATAATTTTATTTCATATCAGCAAACTGCTTTAAATGCTGAAGGCTAGTAGAAATGCATTTATTCAATAATATGTAAAGCAAATGAGGAAGTCTGCACAGAAAGTGTTCTGCTCTGTATCACAGGGATACATGTATTTTTCAGAGCTGCACAAGATTTCACTGCACAATTTCCATTCGAGCTAAAGGGGTTTGTGCATGCCTAATTCCCAGAAAGCTCACAGGAAAACGATTCTAGGGACAGATTATACAGTAGGTCTTAACAGCACTAATAAAAACAGTCATTAAAATCTATACTCATAGTTTGCCACCCATTTTTCATGTACCACAGGACCTTGGACTGTGTCTCTCTGCTTCTGTCAGAAAGAATTATCCCTGGCCATAGCAAAAAGCTTTAGCACAATGTATTTCTTGTCTTCTACAATGTGAGCTTGTTAATCTTGTCACTGCTATATGTAAGGTTTATGTGACTTTTTACTGCTTTTATTCAAAAACACTGCTCAAGATTGTAATTTTATTTGCTTCAAATTGATTACCCTTGTAAGATCTCTTTCTGTGAGCACTGAAGACCTCTTGCTTCCACAGGTGGGTTGTGGTCATTTCAAACATAAAGACTTGAAGATTCTTTGAAGCTCCTTCTTACATTATCTCTTAGCAAGGACAAAAGCATCAACAAGCAAGGTATACTTTTGTAGACTCCGTAGCCTTCTTTAACACCTTATTTTGACAAGTCACTGTTATTTAAAGATACTGAGGAAATCTTAAGATATCAGGGAAATAATTGGTTGAAATTGCTACTTTCTTGTCTGCCTCAGGAAAGACAGGATATTTGCTGTAACTGAGGCTCTTGCCCTACCTCAGGTAAGCACCTGCCCATGGTAACAGGAAAGCTTCATTTTCCAGTGTCACTTTCAGTATTTTTGGTTCTGTGTTATTCAGGGTGTGCATCTCAGAAGAAAAATTTTATGGGATGTTTTATGTCTTTTTTTTTTTTTTGAGAAATAACAACCATGGAAGATTAGGGGACAGCTTACTACTGTTCTTAATAAGCAGCACAGCCTGTCTTCAGTACTGTTTACAAGCTTCTTGTGGACTGTTAGTTTCCTTGAATCCAACTTTGGTGCTCTTTCACATATGGATAAAGCTTGGATTTTTGTTAGGGTTTTTTTTGTTTTGTTTTCATCTTGATAGCATTGTGGTTGTCTGGATATCTTATTTAATCCTTTTTTTGCTTCATTGCTTTTATATCCCTCCTCACCCTTCTCCGTCATGTTCTTTTTCTTCAGCACCTTTTTCTGCCACCACTCTATTCTCTTCTCTTCCCATGTTTTTTTTCCTTCTCCCATTTCAAGCTATTTTCCTGTCCTGCCCATTGTACATTATTATTGTGTCTTTTAATGCAAGGAAAATTAATTAATAATGCAACAGTGCTTCAGCCTGTGCATATTTGCATATATGTAAAGTTATGTATTAGCAGTATCATTTAGTACGTGTATCATGGTACTAAGGTGTTACTGTTTACGGGTTGGTGTGTGTAATTGCTGAGGCATGGTTTCTCCTTCAAAGGTTGTCTGCCAAAATTGCCTAACCAGTCCTCTCTTGCCCCTTTTAGGGCACTTTTCACCTTTGCAGCAAGAGGATGAGAGCTGTGGTGAATGCAGAGCTGCTGTGCAAAGATTGCTGAAGGACACAGACCTCTCCTGTTCTGGCCACTGAAGAAATGAGAGTAAGCACACAAGTTTGTGCCTTGTCAGTCTGCAACACAGCTTGTGTAAAAGTGCTCATTTGCAGCACAGAGGGGTTCTCTGAAGTGCATACTTTTCATGAAGCAGAGACAAATGGAGAAATCATAGAGGATAAAGAAAGCAAGTGTGTCCTTGATCTTGTTTTTCCTTCCATCAGAAGATTCTCCTACTGGCTTCAAACACAACAGCAAAAAGGGACTGCAGATATTTAAGGGAGAGGAGACAGTTCATTTGTTGACATGAACAGAGTAGGGAAAACAATAAAATCTTAAAAGCTTGGAGTGAACTGAAAAATTGATTTTATTTAAAACTTTTTTTAACATGTTCTTCCTGTTTCATTGTCCTTTCTTTTTAGAGTTATAGATAGAGCAGGAATGGTGAGGTTGCACTGAACCTGTCAAAACTGATGACAGTTCAAAGAAATTTCAGTCCTTTGCAGGAATAACTTTAATGAGTGTGATGCTTTGACTCCTCCACTGTTTCATGACTGCATTTTCTGTCTAAAGTGTGGTCTAATTTATTCTGTGTAAGATAGGCACTTCCTGTGTAGCTCCAAATATGTAGTCCCTGCTCCAAGTTACTGTACTCTACACCGGCAAGAAATCAAACGTCTCCCATTAATTAAATAGATGGTACCTTCAGCAGTTCTCCTCGGTGCCAAGCAGATAAACACCAAAGAGGTGGTGGACAGGGGTAGAGTGATGGGAGCACGTGGTAGGAAGACAATTCACTGATCCTAGATAACAGCATTGTGTTAAAAGCATCAGTCAAGGTTTTAGATTGCCCCATGTAAATCTCACCTCTGTCTGAGACCATCAAGACCTTTAATCTTAACCTTGTGTACTTAAACGGCCTCAATAAGAAGTTACTGGCTAATCTAGGATGAAAAACCTACTTCTTATTTGAGTTTAAACTGATTGTTACTGGCATGGTCCCATGAAGAAAGGTAGGTTCACAGCAGTTAAGTCTCTTGACAAAATTCCTTTTCCTTTCTCTTTATTTTTTTGCAAACTCTAAAACTAAATAAATTATGGTATCTAATATGTGACAGCTAATAAAACTTATTATCTGAGTGAAAAAATTATAGTTGGGGATCAATTGCTCACAGAAATGTTAATGATGATTGAGTTTTGCACTAATCCAATTCTATGAAGTTTGGAAAGCTGTTAATCTGAACAGAACCCAAAAGAAAGACTGTGTTGGGTTGCTGGCTTTGGGTTATGTTTTACCTACCACAAACCCCACAAACTGTGTAGAATATCTCTTACCACTGAAAATCCAGCTCCCAATAAGTCTCGAGGCCAGGTTGGACAGAGCTCCGAACAATCTCTTCTAATGAAGGGTGTCCCTGCCCACATCAGGGGAATTGGAATTAGATGATCTTTAAGCTTCCTTCCAACCCAGGCCATTCTATGATTGTATGATTCTATGAAGCCTCAAGCTGTACCTACATGATTTTTGTTCTGGTTTTTGCTTTTTATATTAATATTTTTTAATGTGCTCTCATATCATTATACTAATAACTAGCCATTTTCTAGTACAACAGGTTCGGGTTCCTTGATGCTAATTGGATATGTTGCAAAATTTTGTCAGAGGAGGAGATAATCAGGATGCATCATTGGCTTCTGTGATGTCTATATTCATTAAACTGTATTTCCCTTCTTCTTTACAAATTATGGCCTTATTTATGTTTGTTTCTCCTTGGGCTTTTCTCTGTGATGTTCTCAACACATCCCACCAGTTACAAAACAGTTTAAATTTTTGTTGACTTTTCAGTATCTTGAAAGCAGTTGGAATCTCATGGGGTACAGGCTCCAGAGAAAAGTATAAATACAGACCTACCTTGTTGAACTAGCTAAAGCACAGCTGCCTGAAAGCATCATGCAGTGTGGATCAGTAGGTATTTAGCTCAAATTTTCTCTACAAACATTGCCACGTAATCCAGATATGATGCATGCCGATCTTTGTGCCTCAAGCAGTCCAACTTGCAATTCCACAGTAGATTTTAGAATGTTATTTCTATTCAGAGGAAAAAAAGCAGCAACATTAAATATAGAAACCAAATGGATTTGTATTTTTAAAATGAAGCCTTATTCTGTGAAATCACAAGTATCAACTTAACGGGATTCGTAAACTATTTTTTTAACAGTTTCTGGTATTTAGGTTCCTCATGAGCAATTCCAAGAAATCTTCAACTTTCCAAGGAGTAATTCAGCACTCTTCCAGTAGTAGATTTTTATTTTTCTTCTTGTAAGATCTGTGGAAAGGAATTTCTTTAATGCTAGACTTACATGGGACAGTCCTTTCCCCAAGTAACATAAATCCTGTCTCAACTTAGTTTCCCTTTATACTTTGATTCTTTTAGTTCACCTCAGGCAAATAAACCTAAATAGTAAAACAGATCAATATTTCTGAGGAAAAAGACCAAGCTTGACTGAATCTTAGTATACTGACTTCCACACCTGATTATGCTACTTAGCTGTAAAAAACCCCTTTTTTATAATGGTGAGGGAGAATATGCAAGCTTAATCCTCTTTAAGAGACAAACTTGAAGCCATTTTTCAAGGACTAATGTAATAAACATCTTTGAAAATTACTATAATAAAAAAAACAATTATAAGCTGCATGAATATTTATGAAAGTATGTGTTCAAGAAAAGAAAAACAGTGAGAAGAAAGTCTTTTGGGGTGGATTGACATTATTTTACATGCGAATAGAGTCTCAAGAAGAGCAAACTAATCTTTTACTTCTACCTGGCATCACTTAGTGACTATAATTGTTCAGTCAGGGCATTTTTGGCAGTAAAAGGAGATTACTGAAGGAGGGAAGAACTACAGAAAGATTGCTGCAAATAGGTGGAGATCAGCCTCCTTTTTATAAGCTGTAGATCAGGCAAGAAACAATGGACTTTGGCCACATCAAAACATGCAGGTATGGCACAGGGCTGGGTGGGATCCTCTGAAATGTGGACAGTGACGATCAAGGAACTACTTCCCTGGGACACTGCAGAGCTACTCTCATTCAAGGTCTCTAATAGCAGTTTATGCAGAAGTCTGCCAGAAATGATGTTGCCCTAGAATGGACTTGGCAAACAATTTAGATTCCTTGGGCCCAGTTTTTATGTCTTCTTTATGCTTCTTCCAGCTGATCCGGCTATGTAGCTGATGGAGGCTACAACATTACTTCTACCTTACAGCAGAAACCAACTTGGCAAAGTTGTGGGCAAAGTCTGGGATGTCCCTTTCAGTACTTGGGGGGGGGGGGGGGAGCCGGAGGGGGGAAAGATAAAAAATTTCTGGTGTCTTTATTTATTTTGCAGAAACCTTGACTATTATAAACAAGTCATAAATTGAAAATCTGGGGAGTATTCATTGCTTTTTCCCTGCAAACAAAGACTGCATTCATTCCCCTGATAGGATAGAGAATAGAAGTGGCAGCAGGCTTAAGTGGTGCCAGTGGATTTGGCAGGAAGGAAGGACGGGTCTTCCACAACATGCGACAGCATTTATGGGACTCAGAAGGAGATTGGGGATATGGAGGTGGAGGACAAACAAGCAAAGATAAACAGGCCCAGATACTCACCAAAGACAACTCGATTGTCCACCTGACAGAGAGGGCTGGAAGTAGCACTTTCTTGGAAATGAGAAAATGCAATGAGAAGATGAGTTTTGCTTTTTTTGCTTTTTTCAAGAGTTCTCCCACTCTTCATTAAAGCTGCAGTTTCTCTGCCTGTGTCAGTCTGTACTCCAGAGGGTTTTCCTGAGCCATATTTGCTCAGTTGGATTTGCAATATCCTTCTCTAGAGTTTTCAACAAGGCTCAGGACAAAAAAAATGGGGAAACCTTGCAAGAGAGCAAGTACCTTCAAATCAGATTCATATAGGTAAATCATGTCTATTCTGTCATAAGAAGCAGAAAAACTCCTCAATGTTTGCATATTAGGAAAATAAAAAAACAAAACAGACAAATTTGGTGATGGAAGTAATGTGTGAGAGGGACTGGGAGAGGAACACAAGGAACAGTGGTGTCATATTTGATTTATGATTGCAGCAAAAAGGCATAAAAAGACCCACGGGGAAGGAGGAGAGTGGGAATCTAGACAAAAAGAATGGAGGTCAGAGAATAAAGAGCCTGCAGAAAAGTAGAATTCATATATTCATTTTTCATCTGCTCTTTACTTAGAAGCATTCAAAGTCGCAGCAATCAGATCTGCTCTGAGTGGTGGTGTTGGATCACACGAGCTCTGAAGATCATTTCCAACATAAATCATTTTATGATTATAATGAAGCATCTGCAGAAGTTACTTTTTCTATGTTAAGAACATACTGCTTCTCTCTTCTCAGAGCTACTTGTTAGTGATAAACAATCCCATAATGTTTACCTAACAACTCTTTCTTTCCAGGTTCAGACAGCACATTTAGTGGTGCCTTCCATTCCGTTGAGCCCTGCCAACTATGATTTTGTCCGCAGAAGAGCACCGATAGCCAGAACCCAACTTAACTTGGCCTAGTGATATGATCTGATCCCACCTTGCAGCACCAGGACAAAAGACAGGTAAACACAAACCCTGTATCCATGTCACTAATGTTTAATTCATATTCTTGCACAGTTGCACAAGTTTCATGCTGAGGGAAGGTTGGAGGGAATTAATTTTGTTTCACCCTCACAGTGAACTCCAGCAATGCGGAACATCCAAAGTTCTGGAAGTATGTTTAAATTCTAACCTAAATCCTCCTAGAAGTAAAGATTATGAAACTGCAGCTTGGGACCATTATGGCAGACACTTTAAATTAATGTAACTGGCCATGTTCTTAGTTCTCTTATATGAGCAGAATACAAAAATTGTCTTAAAAGGGGCATAAGCGCTTGTCAAGGGCACCCTGTGCTTGAAAAATATTTCCTTTGTCAGTGTGAACAAAGCTGATGGCATGGAAGGATTGAAAACACATAGGTCACAACAACCCCTTAGCTAGGGGCTCAACTATTATCCTGAGAGGCATAGTATAAGGCTGCAGGTGCAATAAAATGCTGATACAAAGCTCCCATTTAAGACAAGTGGCATTTGGACGCTAGGGAAGTAGTTGGCCCTGCAGTGCATTTATTTTTCTGAAGTGACAGAATTTTTATCACTTTCGGTTACATCTTGGAAAAGGGGGATAATGTTTCATGAAAACCATCTAGGGAGCCATCAGACAAAGAAACTTCTAGAAGGTGCATTAAAAAAATTTTCCACATCTGCTTGCCTCTTATATGTGTGAATCATAGTTTTGCCACCTCCTTTGAGAAATGACAGGTTTAATATATGCTCCATCTAAGCAACCAAGGCACATGGAACACAGAAAGGTGTGGAGGGAGATTTCTTTGAAATAAAACTGCTCCGTAGAACAGAAAATATTTGAACATAAATTTCAAAGGCTTGTTTCAGCAGATAATGCTTTCAGGCTTTGCAGGCAAAGTCTACTAGTAACCACTATTGTAAACATAATCAATATGATGTAGGTATACGGAACTGGAAAAAAGTACAGTTACAGTTCAGATGCTTCTTTAATAATGCATGCTAGTATTTTCCTATATATACTTACTAGTTTTTAAGTTGAATAATTATACAAGACAACTAAATTCAAATTCTAGAAAATATCAGAAAATCTAGAAAAAATTTAAATTCTCTAGTTCTTGAACAATTTCATTCCATGAAAGTTAGTAAAATCTTGAAATCAGATAACAAAGTGTAACAAACACTCTAAAAAAGAGATATAATAAAATCAAATGCAACTAAAAAAAAACAAAAGGAAATTTGGAAATGGCATGAATACAACAAAATGGATTGGGACGAAACGAGGTGCAGTGAAAAGGACCGAAACTTGCCAAAATTATACAAATTGAAATCTTGAAATCAGAGAACGAAGTGAAACAAAGAGACAGGAGAAGACATTGATGAAATGAAATACCATTTAAAAAAACCCAAACTTCTGAAAGGAAGTGAAAACAATAAAATGGCATGGGATAACATGAAGTGCAGGGAAATTGACCAAACCTTGCTGAACTGATCCTCATTGAAATGGCAAGATTTCATTTCCTTTCATGAAAGGAAATGAAATCTCGAAATCAGAGGACAAAGTGAAAGAAATTGACAGGAGTGGACTTCTAATGAAATTAAATTCAATGGAAAGAAAGAAAAGAAAATTCAGAAATGAAGTGATTGTAATCAAATGTAATGAGATGACATGAAGTGCTCCCCTTTTGCATGACTTTTGTAGTTTCAGTATCCCTGGAGGTCTAGGCTTTGTGCTTTTCTAAAGCCGCACCTTAAGCGTAAGCCTAACCCTGAACAGAGCAGTAAAAGCAGCCTTTTGCTGAGGTGCCAAGAACATGTGTTGGTGTCAAGGAGCACGGTGAGGAAGGAGCAATGTTGGGGCAGTGCCGTGCTCCCTGTGGCATGCCACTTGTAGTGTCAGTGTGCCTGGAGCTCTGGGCTTTGTGTTTTTTTCAAGCCTAACCTAAGTGGAGCAGTAAAAGCAGCCTATTCCTGAGGTGTTCAGCACGTGGGTTGTGCCAAGAAGAAAGGTGTGGAGGGAGCAATCGTTGGGCAGTGGGGTGTTCTTGCACCGAAATGGACCAAACCTTGCTGAAATGATACTCACTGAAATCCTGAAATCAGGGAACGAAGTGAAATGAGGAGACAGGAGAAGACACTGATGTCATGAAATGCTTTTCCTTAAAAAAAAAATTATATTAAATGCTATTAAAGAAAAAAAAAAAGAAGTATAAAGTGAGGAGGATGAAGTGGAATGGGATGACATGAGGTGAAACGAAGCATCTTGATAAAGAAAGATTAGTGTTCCTACTGAATGGGCATAGAACAGGGCATAGAGAAGGAAAACGAAAGACAGAGGGAGAATCAGAAGACAAGGACAGCATTACTGCTTCACCTCCGGGTGCCCCATGTACGTCTGTCTGTGCGGCGAATGCAGCGGGCAGTGACCGGCCTGCGTGGCTCCAGTGACCGGCCGGGCGCGATGCCAAGCGGCGGCGAGCGGCCTGGCCATGGCCTGCGCCCCGCCGGAGCGGCTGCTGCGGGCTGGGGAACAGCGGAGTCCTAGGGTGTCGCGGCGACAGGCTGCCTCGGGGAAGCGGCAAAGCAGGGCAGGACAGGACAGGTGGGAACAGGACAGACAGACAGAGAAGCAGCAACGCCACAGGGAGAAAAAGGCGAGGAGAGGGCCAGAGCTGGCCCTCCTGGTGAGCCTTCACTCCCTGCAAGAAAACCAAAAAGTAGCATCCTCAGAGGTGTGGTGGAGGTAGCTGCTTTTATGTGCTATGCCTCCTGCTATAGCTCAATTTACGGGGCATTTTTTCCCGATCTACCGCACCTGCAAGGGGCAGCTGCTTGCAGCCCAATCATGGGAGCTTTGTCTCCCCTGGGTGGCTGTCAGACAAAGTCTCCCCAGGGCCTGGGGTCCCCTTCATCACATATACAGCTCCTGGAGTAAGTTTGCACCTCATGTATGTCTCAACGTATCTTAGTAATGGCATAAATAAAAATCAAGTTACTCCCTCCATGCATGGGTGGTGCCAAGGAGCAAGGTGTGGAGGGAGCAATATTGTGGCAGTGCCATGGTCCCCTTGGCATGCATTTTGTAGTTGCACTGTCCCTGGAGATCTAAGCTTTGTGGTTTTCTCAAGCCTAACCCAAAGTAGAGCAGTAAAATCAGGGTTTTGCTGAGGCTGAGGTGCCAAGCACGTGAGTGGTGCCAAGGAGCAAAGTGTGGAGGGAGCAATATTGGAGTTGTGCTGTGCTTCCCTTGGCATGCCACTTGTAGTTGCATGGAGCTCTAGGCTTTGTGGTATTTTCAAGGCAAATCCTAAGCGTAACCCTAATCATAAGGGGAGCAGTAAAATCAGCCGATTCCTTAGGCTGAGGTTCCCAACCCATGGGTGATTCCAAGGAGCAAGGTGTGGAGGGAGCTGTGTCTGGGTAGTGCCGTGCTCTGCTTGGCACGCCTTTTGTAATTGCAGTGTCCCTGGAGCTCTGGGCTTTGCGGTTTATATAAGCCTAACCCTAAGGGCAGCAGTAAAATCAGCATTTTCCTAGGCTGATGTGCCCATTATATGGGTGGTGCCAAGGAGCAAGGTATGGGGGGAGCAATGCTGGGGCTGTGCTGTGCTCCCTTTGGCATGCCTTTTGTAGTTGCAGTGTCTGTGGAGCTCTGGGCTTTGTGGTTTCTGAAATGAAGGTATGTTGTGGTTTTCTGAAACGATGAGAAAACAATAAAATAGAATGGGATGACATGAAGTGCAGGGAAATGGACCAAACCTTTCTGAATTGATCCTCATTGAAATTGCAAGATTTCATTTCCTTTCATGAAATGAAGAAACATTTTTAGCATTTCATTTTATCAGTTTCTTCTCCTGTCTCTTTATTTGACTTCATTCCCTTATTTTGAGATTTCAATGCGTATAATTTTGGCAAATTTCAGTGTTTTTCACTGCACCCCATGTCATCCCAATCCATTTGGTTGTAGTCGCTCCATTTCCAAATTTTCAGGTTTTTTCCACTTGCATTTGATTTTACGATATCTCCTTTCCAGAGTGTGTGTGCGATATCAACGAGGATCAATTCAGCGAGGTTTGGTCCATTTCCCTGCACTTCATGTCATCCCATTCCATTTCATTGTTTTCACTTCATTTCAGATTTTTTTCTTCTTTTTTTCAATTGCATTTTATTTTATCATATTTCCTTTCCAGAGTGCTTGTTACACTTTCTTCTCTGATTTCAAGGTTTCATTCCCTTTCATGAAATGAAATTCTTCAAATTTTAATGTCTCTCAAAGTAACAGATTTTGAGTTTAAACTCTAATTTTTAGCCTAATAAACCATATTATTTCCTATTTCATCTGTAGCTTCCAGGTTTAATACCTACCTTTTGCAAAGAACCAGTAAATTCTTGATTTATTAAGAAAGAAGTTTAGCATTCCTGTTACTTCAATTCCTAAAGCAAGTATTTGGATGTAGATGTTGGAAACTTTACGTGAAAAGATGAGAAACCAAACAGAAATGTTCAGTGTTCCACATCTTTGTAAGGATGCACTGAGATTTCCACAATCAATCTGACTAGGGAGAGCAATGGATATTGTTTACCTTGACTTCAGTAAGGCTTTCAACACTGTCTCTCAAGAAATCCTCTTGGGCAAACTGCAGAGGTGTGGGTTGGATGAATGGACAGTGGAAGGGATTGAAAACTGGCTGAGTGATAGATCCCAGGGGGTCATGATCAGTGGCACAGCGTCTAGTTGGAGGCTTGTCACTAGAGGTGTCACCTAAGGGTCGATACTGGGCCCAGTATTGTTTAAATTATTCATCAGTGACCTGGCTGAAGGGGCAGATGCCTCCTCAGCGAGTTCCCTGATGACACAAAGCTGGAGGAGAGGCCGATACCCCAGAGGGCTGTGCAGCCCCTCAGGGGGATCTCGACAGGTTGCAGGGATGGGCGGAGAGGAACCTTCTGAAATTCAGCAAAGGCAAGGGCAGGGTCCTGCTCCTGGGGAAGAATAACCCTGGGCACCAGCACAGGCTGAGGCTGAGTGCTGTAAGCAGCACTACAGAGAAGGACCTTGGGGTCTTGGTGGACAACAAGCTGTCCATGAGCCAGCAGTATGTCCTGGGGGCCAAAAAGGCCAATTGTGTCATGAGGTGCATTAGGAAGAGCATTGCCAGCAGGTCAAGGGAGGTGATCCCACCCCTGTGCTCAGCCCTAGTGAGGTGCATCTGGAGTGCTGTGTCCAGTTCCGGGCTCCTCAGTGCAAGAGAAACATGGAGCTCCTAAAGTGATTCCATTGGAGAACAAAGATGATTAAGGGACTGGGGCGTCTCTCTTTTGAGGAAAGGCTGAGGGAGCTGGACTTGTTCAGTCTCGAGAATAGGCAGCCAAGAGGGCACCTCATCACTGTCTCTAAATCTGAAGGAAGGATGTCAAGAGGATAGATCCACGCTCATCTTGGCCATGCTGAGTGACAGGGTAAGAGGCAGTGGGCAGAAACTGAGGCACAGGAAGTTTCCCCTAAACATGAGGAAGAACTTCTTTCCTGTGCAGGTGACCGGGCACTGGAACAGGTTTCCCAGAGAGGTTCTGGAGTCTCCCTGACTGGAGATACTCAAGAACCATCTGGACACAATCCTGTGCCATGCGCTCTGGGATGATCCTGCTTGAGCAGGGAGGCTGGACCAGATGACCACTGTGGTCCCTTCCACCTGATCCATTCTGTGATTCTGTAATTCTGACTATGCTGCTTCTATAGCAACATTAGTTTACATTAAAGTATTTGTTAAAAGCTTATAAGCAAGGATTAAGTAGTCAATATTTTCTAGTTCTTTTCTTGTTGAACCAATGATAGACAGTGGGATTTTTTAAGATAGTAACTATTAAATACATTCATGAGAATAGTAATTTTGCTTCTTTTGTTTCCTGCCTGCTTTGTTCTTAGATGATTTGCTACCACTGCTTCTAAAGTAAAAGAAGTCCCATGCTACAGAAGTTGAGGCCTGAGCTGTTTTCCCTGAAAGAAAAAAGCTAGGAAGCTGCAGGAGATTACACTTTTCACCTTGGAGAAGTTCTGTTGTTAAAGTTGTTGTTGTTCTGAAGTCTAAATAAAGTTTTCAAACAGGAGTAGTTCAGTTACACAAATAACAATGTACTCATACTCACATCCTAAATGGTTAATACAACAGTGATCTTTTGAGGAGCCTTTTTTCCCACTGAAACATACCAAATTCAAATATTAGATGTGGCCATCCATTTGGAATTAAATACTGGTTTTATTTGGTAGTTTATCCAGCTACCTCAAAGAGCAAATTTCAAAGTTGAAAGAGGAAGAAATAGTCACATTTCTTGTGTTTATCTTCCTCCAGACCCTTGCATCTAACATGGGATCAGTGAGATTTTTGGGCATAACATTGGGAGTTCACAGTTTGTGGTGTGATGGCAAAGCCATGGATTACGGAAGAGGTTGGATCTCTGTTAGCTTTCTTGGGGAAGCTGTGTGTGCAGTGACAGTGTCTATGCTGGCCATGTTCCTCTGAGCAAGAGAGGGAACAGGTCAGGTGTACTCTCATGCTTAGTATGTCCAGGAGAGGAAAACCTGTAATCCCCAAAATATGACAGGAGGGAGTGATGACCTAAGCACTGAGGATACTTCCTGGGAAGTGGAGAGCACAGCAAGATATTTCTCCAAACCAGCTGCTGAGTGGGCAGAAGACCAACCTGAGAGAAAGAAGCTCTCTTGCTTCAGTGTACAAGAGAGATGGTTATAGATTTTATTAATTTCCATCCCCTTTAGTCTTGCTGGCTTCCCCGCCCCACCCACACCTCCCAAATTTAAATTTTCCTTTCACTTCATATTCTAATAAGACTTAGAATTTAAGCTTAAAAGCTTTTTCTTTGGAGGACTTAAAATGGGAAAATCTTAGGCAGGTCCACCATATAGTTCCAGGCAGCTCAAAGGCTTCTGTTTCTACATAACATAATATATGGTTATTTGTGACTAGACATGAACAGTTTGGTGAATCTTAAACTTCAGGAAAGCATGTCTGACTTTATGTAATTTCTGTTCCCATTTAACAAAATTATGTGGCTTTAATTCAGGTTTACCAAGATGCTTCCAGCTTGGTGGATATATTGTGAACTTGTATTTCTATGCAGAAATAGTGCCTATCTTCAGGTCATTAAGAGATCTTTTTATTCTTAAACCTGCCACAGATTTGTGGGTGAAAATACATGCTTTCCTTTCACAATGCCTGGAGTTCTGAATTGCAGGAAGCCACTGCATTGAACATTGGAGTGAAGTTGATTTGACAGTCAGCTGCAAGAGAAAATACAGTGGTCCAAATACTATACTGTTGAAATCAAGGATGCTTACATTGTGTTCATTTTTATAGCTATAGTTTTTACCTCCTCCAATCACCAGTGACACCCCAAGGGAGTTCTATTTGAGGAAAAAGTCACGCTCTTTGAGGTCTTATTATCTAGAATTAGCTTTAAGTGAAAACAAGCCACCTGCAGCATGGCTACTCTTGAAAGGTCTCTGTGTGTTGATGTGAGAATAAAACAGTTCATCAATTCAGCCTTGTTATTCCTTGTTAAACCACTTCCTTTTATAGTGGTACCTGCAGAACACTGTGTTTGAAATTAGCATTTAGAATTTTGAGCAGAGATCTCACAAAGCATTTCTTGGATGTTAATCTGCATGTGTCTGGAGATTAATCCTTTTTCTTGCTGTACATGTCATCTTTCATGGAAAGTACTGAAATTACAGATTTTAGTTATTTTTAGACCTAATCCCTACAACTCTTCCCTCTTTGCTTTAGCATCTATCTTGCTACTTTATGGTGCTATTTATAGAGTGTCAACACATAGTGTAAAGGAAATATCTGTCAGTGCTGCAGTATTTGCAACGCTTTCTCTAAACATGTTCCTGCAAATATATTTCAAGCCATGGAGTGAACTGTGAAGAAGAGTGGTTGTGGGTGCAAGGATGTCTGCAGCTTCATCTAAGCAGATGTTCGTCCTTGGGTGTCCTGGAGTGGCCTAAACTGATGCTTCAGGGCTCTACCAAGCAGCACTGAACAGAGGAGGCTGAAAGCGCTGCAGCCCTGAAGGGCTGAGTGCTTGACAGCATTGCTCTGGACATAAAGCCACTGACCCAATCCTCAGATACTTGCCAGCAAATGTGCACCGCCAGCTCTGTCCAGGAGATAGTTACCAATAATAACTACTGGCTGAATTACGGGACAGTTCAGGATGGAGGGAATATCTGGAAATCACCTAGTGCTTAAAGCAGGTCAGCTAGAGCAGGGTGCCCACGACTGTTGGGTTAGCCCAGGTTTTGGGGAGACCTAGTTGGGTTTTTAATATCTCCATGAATGGAATCTCCATAGCCTCTCTGGGAAACCTGTTCCTGTGTTTGACTGCCCTCAAAGTAAAAACGGGGGGGGGCCGCCCGGGGGGGGGGGATGTGGTATGTTCAGATAGAATTTCCTGTGTTTATATTTTGATGGGTTTTTTAAAAAATCTGTGCCTCTTGTCCTGTCACTGGGCACCATTGAGAAAAGTCTACTTCCCTCTTCCTCATTCCCAACTTTCATTTGTACAAACTGATAAGGTCCTCTTGAGTTTGCTTTTGCCCAGGCTGAACAGTCCCAGCTCTCTCAGTCTTTCCTCATGCAGCAGGTGCTTCACTCCTGTAATCATCTTTGTGACCCTTTGCTGGACTTGCTCCATGTCTCCTGTTCTGAGGGGCCCAGAACTGGACCCTGCATCCTGTGTGTGGCCTCACCAGTACTGAGCAGAGAAGGTGAATCACCTCCCTAAAACTGCCAGAAATGGGCTTCCTAACACAGCTCGAGACACTGTTGGTATTCTTTGCTATGAGGATGAGACTCGGTTTGAGGCTAATAGACCTATTGTCATAAATGTGGTGGAAATGTGAGGTTGCACAAAAGTGCTAATATTTATAGTTATAAATGTAGACAAAACCTGTCAGAATAGAATACCAGAGCAGATGCCATGAAAAGTCCACTGGTGCCTGTCTTTACCTGACTCTTTCCCACATGCTTCAGTCTAACATGGTCACCAGCATAGGGTCTAATGCACTGTGATGTTGAAAACCCTTCCAAATGGAATATTCTCATCTGTGCACTATTGCAATTCCCTTGATCAGGGCAGGAAGGAGTTAAAAATCTATTTGCTCTCACAGTTAGATGGGATCTTAAAGAAAATTTCAAGTCCATCCTCCTGCCTAGAGCAATTGTTCATAGATGTGTCATTCCTGATGTGCTTTTCTAATATTTTTGTAAAGACTTCCAGAGATGGAGACAGGAACATTTCCCCAGGCAATCTTTACTATTGGTTCTTCAGAACCATTATGGCTACTGAGGTCTAGCATCTAATGAGATTTCTTCTTTGACACATCTTAGGCCTTATCGTCTGTCCTACCAATGTCCTTCCTTGACATCAAACATGTTCATGTGTTTGTTTATGTTAAAAGCATGTATTTATGCTTTATGTTCTCTTCCTTGATACTTTTTTAAGCTAAACTGCAGACAGGGTCCTAATTAGCTCTGAACTGATAGGCCCAGAGCTCCACCAAGCTCATGGTACCTACTTAGGCAAAGCCATCTGATAGAGATGTCAAACTACGCCATGAGATGTCCAACTATGCCACATGTAGGGTGTGTAAAAGAGTAACTGCCCTCAGTCTATGAAAAAGGAAACAAAAGAAGAAGGTGTGCAGTATTTCAAATCTCAGTGAAGATCCAAAATAAATCAGATACAGACTTAAGCATGAAGTTTTTTCTTTAAGACTCGTATGTGAATTATGGAAATGAGAAATGGGATGGAAGATGTGAAGTATCAGGTAAGAACCCCAAAGTGCCAGCAATTTTATGGGGGCTAGAGCCCGAGGACTACAGAAGCTGGGAAAAAGACCATGGTGTGGGAAAGAGGATGAGAAAGAAGACTTTCGTAGAAAGCAAAATGGGAAAACAACATTGTCCAATCAAATAATGTAGAGGAGATGTTAAACAAAAACCTCTACTTTAACTATTTGTAAATACTGCACTTGCTCCAGGTTGAACTATCTGTACAGAAATGTATGCACACTTCTATTAGCCAGACTTCTAAATGGTAAGTATTCCTGAAAGGAAAGCTCCCCTTTCTGTAGTTGCCATTGCTACAATTATATTTTTATTTACATATAAATACATATTTGCGTGTTATTGGTCTGTTGGTCATATTATCTAGGAAACAGCCATAAAGACTTACAAATATGCCTAATTCTACTTCAAGAGAAATTATGCTGAAGTAAGGATTGCAGGTTATTACAGCTGGTGATGGGGGTCAGCGGCTCTGATCAAGGAAGGCGTGACCGGTCTGGGGAGATGGTCCCAAAAGGAATCGCCTTCCCGAGGCCTGGTGTCTTCCCTCAGCTGCTGGCAGGAGGGCCCTTGCAGAGACTGTCAGCTCTTTAGGGATTATCAGCTCGTGATTCCAGCTCAGCTCTGCAGGGCAGCCTCCAGGCCAAGCCAGACCACAGAGAGAGACGAGAGGCTCGTGTGGCTGGTTCCGCACAGAGGTAGCTTTATTGTGGGTCCCCTCCGGCGAAGGGGAGAGCCAGGGACGAGAACCCTCTCTCCAAGGGGCCCCAGAGAGCTTGCTTTTATAGGGATACAGTAAGGGACCAATGGATTACAGAGGATCTGGGATGGGAACAGACCAATGGGTTAAAGAATGATCTGCATAGTGTCTCCCAAAGGATTGTGGGTCTGCCTTTCCTCGGCGTGACCAAAGTGGTTGCCTTTCCAGGGAGTCCTGCTGGGAGATTGCTCAATCTCCTTATCTCAGCAGACATCCCTCCAGGGCAGTGGCTGGGCATACCCCACAGCAGGTTATTTCACAAGTATTATTTCCAAAAACCAGAGCAAAGTGTCAAACAGCACTCAAATACTCAAGAAGTGTCCACCATATGGAAGGTTGTGTCTGTGGGAGTCTACTTCAAGAGAAGCAAGGAGAACAAGTGTGTAGATTGAACTCAAATAGAGTGTAAGTCTTTAAAGAAAAAAAATTCATCCCATATTTTGGAATTAAGACAATCCTTAAATGCTTCTAATTCCAAAATAACTCTTATCCTGATAGTTTTTTGCATCTAGAAGCCACTGTTTTAGATAAGGTGTTCTTTCTTAAAGGAAATATCACTTGTCGTAAAGCATACATGCTAAAAAGGGAAAGTTCTGATTCTAAGAGATACAGAAGGTCACAACAAGGCAGTATGACAGTGGTGATAAGACAGCAGACATTGCTTTGTACAAACACCAAGCCCAACCTTTAGTGTTGCCTCAGTTGATTTTGCACTTGACAGCAGGACAGCATGTGATGAACAAAATTGCTCCTGGGTTTTTGAAGGCTATGTTAGAAAGCAGAGACATCACAAAGGAACTAGATTTCACATTAGGTTTCACATTATGCATACATGAATTCAAATAATGCAAGCAGAGCAATTACAAGACATAATCCAGCCAGCTGAAAAGCTGTATCTTAACTGTGCAGTTATAGCTGAGGTATTCCAGTCAACAAGCATTTAGCTAGAGGCAACTGTGCCTCAAAACAGAACATTTTCCAAAATTAGTTTTGAAAAATAGGCCCTTGGGAGGTACTTTTTTAGCTACTTCATGATTTAAATAAGGTGACTTGTAGAGAAAATCTATTGCCCCAAGATTTGCCAATACTCACAAAAGACAGAGATGTCCTAGTTAAGAATCTGGAGCCTTTGGCATATTATATGAGTTATACGTAATTTAACCTTTTAACAGCATACTTTAAATCATCCATACAAAAATATCTCTACAGTCACTGCAGAGCAATCAAATTTCTTCTAAAGCTATCTTTAGACCTGTTTTTCTTTTATTCTGTTTTCTGTAGACACTAATCTAAGTGTTGTTACAAAAAACACATTTGAAATCCATGGTAAGATTGGTTTTGCCAAATCATTAAACCTTCCCTAGTAATTTTGGGTTTGGAATAAGATGGAGAGGTCTCCACCTTAAGTCTTATGCATTTACCAGAAAGACCTGTGTAAGTATCATGGAAGACAGATGTACATGTAGAGAAGAAAAACAATCTTCCATGAAGTACTGACTTTGGTGAATTTTTATAACCAGCTAAATGCTGAGAATAGAGACCATCATGTACTTGTTCTCTCTCTGTAGATCATTATCCAGTTTATATATTCTAATCCTGACAGTTGGATTTTTTTCTTAAAGTTGGGGTTTACATGCTGCAGGATGTGTTCCTATTAACATTTTCCCTCAGATCAGGATATTACTTTTGAATCCAGTTTACCAACTGCCTCTGCTTGCCGTGCTTTGCCACTGGACATGTGGTGTTCCTTTAAGGTGACTCAATTAGGACATGCACACATAATGCACTCCAACTATTAAGGGGAGTCTAAATTGACAACACATTAGAGTTGCCCTAAAATAAAATCCTTTGACATGCGTATGAAGTGGATGTCTGCACTAGCTCTTTTCTTCTACAGAACTTCTCAAGTTGAGCTATAATGAACAGATTCTACAGCTAATGTAGATATAGCCAATTTTTTTCTAAATAAATAATCCCTATGGAATATCTCTACCTCTTTGCATTTACCATTTATAACAGTGTGAAATAATTACCAGTTCTAGAAAGGATTTCCTTAATAGGAAGATAAAGAAATTCTTCTCTATTAAAGAACTGTAGGCCTAGAGAACATGATTTTGTTCTTAAAAAAGCTTTAAACACAAAATAAAAGATTATCCAACTGTACTAGACATAAAGGTGGGAGCTGGAAGTATTCTGACTGGCATTTACTGCAGATGCAAGTAGTAATCCTGTGTTTATTTCTCAACATTTAAACATGCTTTCAATGGAAAGAAATTTAAGGAATGAGAAATTTCAGAAAGCCAGTCATTTATTGATATTTGCCATATATATGTACACACCTCACCAATTTCTGATTTCTCTGATTGGGTCTACATACTCTGTATATGTTTCCATGTTTCTACCCTGCATATCAGTGAATGGCAAAATTTGAAGTTCCCGAGGAAAAAACTTATCAGCAAAAAAAATTTGGAATTCATTATATGAAATAGTGTTTTACCTTGAGGAAATGGATTAGGCATAACTTTGTAGAAATTAGTCTCTGCCTTAGTCACGATGTAATAACTTACGCTGAAACTATCTGACATAACCTAACTTTGCATGTTAAGTTTCCTCTTCTAGGTCAAATATGAGAGCTGATTAGTTAATGCCTTGAAAAAATACATGGGATTTATTTGCTATCTTGCATTATTAGGAATTCCAGCTATCAAAGATTATTTGTGAAATTCAGTGGGCTTTGACAGTATCTAATGAACTTGAAGAACTTATTACTCTGTCATAAATCCAAATCTACTAGCAATACTGGATCTTAATCACATCTCAGACATAATCTTTCCTAAAGCTGTAAAGGAATGCTAGTTAATGCATGACTCCTCCTCAAAAATCTTGCTCCAGATTCACTGTTGTTGCTCTTTTCTATCTCCTGCATCAACTAAGCTGTTTTGACTGCTCCAGCTGGCAGCACACAGGGGGTCAGCAGCTACTCCCCTTATTTTATGCTCTGGTCTCATTGTTTACTGAAGCAGCAATGACCATCTTTAGAGAAATCTTCATTGCTGAAGGGAAGCTTCCCACTCCTCCCCAGCAAGTCATGATAAAACACGGTTAAAAGGAAATTGGAATACCTGACAGCAGGAAGTCTTAAAATTTTGGATACAGCAAAAAAAATGAAAAACACTGGGTAACTTTTGGGGTAAAAGTCAAAAAAGACATGTTACAATTAAAGAAAGGACTGAAATCAATCCTATAGCACTAGCTGTAGAACGTTATGGACAGGTGTCATGTTTTCACACCAGCCAAGAGCCAAGCCCCAGGCAGCTGCTTGTTCACTCCCCCACCAGCAGGATCAGGGATAGGAACAAAGGGTAAAAATAGAAAACCCATGAGTTGAGATTAAAACTGTTTAATAGGGAAAGAAAAAGCCACACATCCAAGCAAATTAAAGCAAGGAATTCATTCACTGCTTCCCATGGGCAGGCAGCTGTTCAGCTGTCTCCAGGAGAGCAGGGCCTCAAACATGAGAGTTATTTAAGAAGACAAACACCATCGCTCCAAATGATCTGTCCTTCCTCCTTCTTCCCCCCACCTTGTATCTGAGCATGATGTCATATCATCTGGAATATCCCTTTGGTCATTTTGGATCACTTGTCCTGCCTGTGTCTCCTCCCAACCTCCCAAGCACCCCCAGCCTCCTCCCCAGTTTGGCAGTACCAAAAGCAGAAAAGGCCTTGGCTCTGAGCAAGCCCTGCTCAGCAACAACAAAAACATCTCTATTATCAATCCTGCGTTCAGCACAAATCAAAAACACAGCCCTCTACCCGCCACTGTGAAGAACATTACCCCAGCGAAAACCAGCACAACATGTAAGAGATGTTTATAGTTGCCAGCACAAGAGGGAGAAAAACATCAAAAAATTAGATTTACACTGAGCTTTTCATTTGGATATAGTCCATTTCAGTACTGTAGGATTATGTGATAAAGCTTATCTGCACACTCACAGAGGAGCAGACAGAGAATGGTAGGACAGAAAGCCCAAATAATCCCCTGCCAAGCTACTCCCAGGCAGACCACACATGGGCCATCAGCCCATCAGCAGAAGCCCAGAAGAGCACGGGGATACACAGGGAACCCAAATGAAGGCCTCCCAAAGAATGACCACCTTTTCCAGGCCACCTCCCAGATCGGTCCCAGGGGACACACCATCTCCAGCAGCCAGGTGCTAGACCAGTCCCCACAAGTCATCGGGAGCAGTAGTCCAGTCATCTTTCAGCCTAAGCATGTGAATGCCTCTAGATCTAGATCTAGATAGATGTTTGTATGTATGTGTGTACAATATTGTGACAAGCGGGCCTCCATCCTGCCTAGCCCACGAGGAAAGCAGGATGAGGCCACTGATGCTGTCTATGTCCCTGTGGGTGCTCCAAGTTTCTCTCTGTGATCTGTGTGGACAACCACACTGACATGCATATGTAGG
This sequence comes from Corvus kubaryi, assembly GCF_017639235.1. Taxonomy (NCBI): domain Eukaryota; kingdom Metazoa; phylum Chordata; class Aves; order Passeriformes; family Corvidae; genus Corvus; species Corvus kubaryi. The sequence goes on from NW_024582056.1 coordinate 12,048,820, forward strand.
GTATATGTGGGCTTTTGTGTGTGTGTCTCCTGGGAGCATGTCTTCAGTATCAATACTGGTAGATCTGGGCACATGGAGCACCAGCAGCCTTTTTCCCCTTGGATCCATCATGATACATATACCTCTAACAAATACCTTATTTCAGCTGACAGCAATACAAAAGTTAGATAATGAATAGTTAAGAGTGCTCTCAAAGGTATTATTCAAAGCATTCAATTTAAAACCTGATATTTTTCTTTAATCTGAGATCATTTAGCATCTTGAAAAAAATATTTTAAAATATTTTTTTTAAAAATGCCTTGATCATTAGCTTTCAGGAGAGTACCAAGGAAACAGAAAGGAGGTACAGCTTTTTAGTTAGATTTTGTTGTTAAATTTGATATGCTTTGATAAAGCTGCTCCAACTTTGGACAAGGTTTCTCTGAAAAAATAATAACAGAAAAACATATTGTTGAAAGGTAGCTCCTGGAAATATACAGTTCCTGAAAATGTACATCTCAATAAAAGAGCTGAAAAAGCCCCATCAGGCTGATTTCAAAGCTTTTGCAGGAGTGATATCCCAGAGAAGATGGGTGAAGGATGCAATCAGTCAGAGTTACCCTTACTTACTCTTTTACAGTAAATTTTGGTTCCAGGTAGAGTGAGGAATGCAATCTGACTGTTTTCATCACCAGATTTTTAATACTTTTAGCATATGAAAATGGATGGGGGGGAATATATAATGTAACTCACCCTTACTTCCACTAAATATGTAGATCAATACATAACACATAGTCTTTGAACATCTTTTTTTAATGCATAATATCAATTTTATTGCATAATCTATAATGGCAAAACCATTTCTCTGTCGTAGACAGAGAAGAAATAGTCCATTTAAGGTAATTAAGTTTACTCTTTCCAGTCTTCCTTTTAGAAGAGTAGATAAAATAAGGACAGATATCATGAGTGGATTAAGAAAACAACCACTTGTATCTGGAAACCTATTTTAGCTTAAAGTTTATTCATGAAGTCACTTCAGCTTCACTGAATTTATTTGTAATCAAAAATGAGCATATATATATATACATATAAATAGGTGTGTAAGTATTTTCAGGATAGGTATTCAAGTCATTTCTGAGCCCCTCAGTATGGATTCACTGCTTACAGAAGTCTGTAGTAAAATTATCTCTTTGAAATTGGTTTTATCAGCACTGCAAGGTACAGCTTCCTCTCTTCAAGCTGGAAATTATGTTTAGTTACCTTTACACATATCAAGAGAATTTTAGTTTTGTAACAAGTACAAGCAAGGAAAATAAGGCCCTGAGGATCTTCCCTTGACTGAAGTATATAATGTCTGGATGTGCTGATATATAATAGCGACTTCTTGGTAGTGACCTTGTATTTAAAAAGAGAAGAGAAAATGTGATAGTGAGTAGAAACTGTATACTAGCAGTTTTTTCCAAATCAATTTTTTGGGAAGGATAAATTAGGTTAAGCTGTAATAAAAGTGTAACTAAGATAGATTTCACTAAGTCAAATGAGTAATATGGTTGGTGTAAAAGATGATGGTCCAAATACATGCACAATTATATATTTCTAAATACAGTTGAAAAAAATGTATGGGAAATGAATGACTAAAGGAGAAAGATATATTTAAATGTAATTCTTCAAAATTATTTTTCCCAGCTGGTGTTCGCTAAGTATGCTAATTGTGTTCTACCAAACCCAAGCAGTAGACAGACTGGGAAAGTGGAAATGGATAAAAACCACAGGTTGATTTGGAATGGCGTTCTGTGCTTTTCTCCCATGCTGTTAGAGTGCTAAGCATGGTTTGGTTTGGAAGTTTCCTCCAAATACCTCTAATGAAACTCATATGGTCCAAGGAGCTAGAAAGAAAAAGGTATTAATATGACAACAATAAATAAATATGTAAAATATGAGGGAAAGTAATACCATGGTAATGTGACCTGCATTCCAGAAGAGTTTCTGCTAGTAGTCCTCAAATGAATTGAGCAGGATTTAAATTATGTACTACTTGTCCATAATTTTACCTATTTTCCATGTATGGCTTCAAATTCTTCCTATGTACTGTGTTTGCCTCCTGACTTCTAACAGAAGTTACATGATGAGAGGGTATAATTGGTTCATCCCCCATAAGCTGGATTTTGAAAAAAGAAGGTATTATTAACTTGGAGTTTAAGGAGAAAATGAAGAGAGAAAGAACAGATGGTAGGTTTGAAGCTTGAAAAAGTAGGAAAAGGGGAACAGAACTGAGGGATTAAAGTTTTTATTATAACTGCTTACCATTATATCTTGCAAAAAAAATCATTTTAGAATTCGTATTGTAACATAACTCAACTTCACAATTTTCCAGTAAGATCAGAATCACCCTATGATTTCATGAAAGAAATCTACTAATGTCCCCCAAAATGAACAGCAAGTTACAATATTTCTGGTTAAAAATCAATTCTATTATACTGTCTATTACAGTAGTCTATATCATCATCTATTTCTTAACGTCCATAAACACTGAAATTAAATTACTTGTGCCAATCTTACAAGAATTTTTGTCAGCTGTAGGCTACAGACCAGTCTCTTAACTTTCCAGGTGTTGTCATGAGTCTTGCATGTGATCAGAAAATCTCAGGGTTTTGTCATCTCCTGTTACAGTTTTGCTAGGAGCATGCCCTCCAGAAATGGCACAATATCAACATGATTGGGTTTATTGTTTCTACTCTAACCTTTACATTTTTAGATATGTGTATTCTTATTGCTTATATATGTCCTTATATCCCCAGGGACATTTCATGTTGAAGGGTTATTGCATATGAATTATTTTACCTTATGGCCAGAATCTGTCGCATTGCTGACATGTCTTTAGTGTTAGAACCTGCCATGTTTTTCTGGCCCATATTGAGAAAATAGTAATCCCAAAGGATGCATGTTATTACAATGCCTTCATAAACCCACCCAGACACCCTTATCTTAAATCCATTTGGCCCATTGCTTATGTTATGCAGTTATATAAACCCATATTTAGCTCCATGAAGGGTATTAGCACTTTTCTGCGTTAACCTATGATTTTCCAGCCTTGATCGGTCCCAGCCCAAGAACCTGAGAAGATTTTTAATGGACCTGCATTACTAAAACCATAGCATAAGTCTTTATCTCCTTGCTTAAAAGTGCATAATTTCTCTACCGTTTTAGAGGAGTCCATTTTTCAATAACTCTCTTGCCAGTTCATGTATTACTTCTGTGTTTTCTAGGCAAAGTCATTGTCTTTTCCTATGTATAAATGAAAACTCCACACTTTCATTTTGTCTGTGTTTTTCTCCACATACTTTAAGCTGCAAAGATCCTTTCAGATCTGCAAAATCTCATGCACCTCTCACATCAAATGTTTTCTGTCTGTTTTGTTAGGTTTTTTTAATAACGTGGATACCCTTGACACATGAATTGCAGAAATAAATACGGGAAGGGCTGTTCTGTTTTCATTCAACAATTCCCATTTGCACCTCCCAGAGTGATAATGGACTTTGATATCAAACTTGAATCATCTTTTTTTTTCCTCTACCAAATGCTTTCTTATTACTGAACCTGATATGCTTATACTTTAGGAAACCAAAAGACTTGATAATTGTGTTGATCCTTTATTTCTTGGGATTTGAAAGATTTTTAAATGTCTCAAGCAAAATATAGTATTATCTTGTTTATTTGAATTAAATCTGTGTAATTAAAATAGTTCTAAGTGATGAGCTTTAATAATGGACAAGCACTAAATGATTCGGTTCAATTTGCACAAGTCCCCGGAAGCTTTTGGACACCTGTTCAAGTTTAAATTCCATGATCATGAAATGGGAAGCTCTTACAAGAAAAGCTACTGGCACATGCTTGAAGCCATTCCTCTTTGAGCTAAGCTGCTTCCAGTAAGAAGCACTTTTTAATGAGCATTTCTGTTGTTGAAACAAGACTGTAACATTCTGTATTTTCCTGAGTGGTACCTGAGTGGTTTCCACTTTCATAGGAATTGGGGCCTAAAGTCCCAGCACAATTTTGGAAAGACAGAATTTTGAAGGGATGTAAACCTAAAGAAAATGACCAAAATTTCCACTTTCTCAAAGGCCTGAATTGATAGGTAGGAATTTCCTACCCTGGTAACTGAATTGGATAAAAGCTGTTAGTCCTGATATGTTTTCTTTAATCTTAATCAAATACAAATTTTCCTTTATATTTTAAATGCATATATAATATGCAAGAAAATGGGGAAATTGGAGGGGGAAGGGTGTAGTATTTTTAAGGTATGACAGCAATGAGAAAAAATCTAAAAGTCTTCAGATAATGATGCTTCAAGTTGTCTGTATAATCAAGTTCTGTTTCTTTGTCTTTGTCCTTCGCTATGTCCCTAGATTCCTTGTGGGATCTGGGTATCTTTAAACACTTCTTGAATCTTCTTCCAAATCTCTCTGCTCTTGCCTTTATATAGGTGATATATCAATTCCGATGTTGTTTCTGAGTTTCAGATATTCAAGCACTGAGCAGGGGTTATTTAGTTTCTATTTTAACAAAGATATCCTCAAAAATTTCCTTTTCCACTTAAATAGATGTGTGGAATATATCATGTGCTCTTGAAGGAAGGAAGAAAAAACAAGGGGAAGCAAAAAAAAGCGTGAAGGACAGGGAGTTTCTGTCAAACCAGAAACCGTTCTTTGTTACTTTAGCCCGTACTGGAGGTAGCAACATCTCACAAGTCAAAGATGTTAAGACTTGCAGCTGATTCAGTCTATGTGGAGCACAGAGCCACTGAAAGTCCAGCATACCAAGTTTTCCCTGACACCCGTGGGTTTGCTGCATGCAAGAGCAGTCACCAGGGCAGCAGAGGCAAACATGCAGCTTCTGGTGTGACATCTATCTGACTTTATCCTGCATGAGCTGCTTTTCTATGGAGCTAAGGGATTTTTTTTAAAGGTAAGACATTTTTTGATAGAAAATAAGCTGGAAAATTCTCATGAAATTTTGCTCAGGTCAAGCTGTCTTTAGCAGAGGAAATTAGCTAGGGTCCTGGGGAAAAACAGAGACAACACTGATAAATGAGAATGTAACATAAAAACTACAAATTCCACATCAATATAATACAACATAATATATATAGGAGTCCCCAAATCCCCCAAAACTAGAAGATCATTTAGTTTTTCCTTATCATAAAGATTACATCTATTCATGCAGTTTATGGACATTTTATTCAATGAGTCTTCTGTAGTTTCAGAAGTGAGATTCTTGTCACTTGTTCCTTTGCAAGTAAGTGTCCAGTTACTAAATGCTGTGAAATTTTTGTATGTGTGCCTAAATATCCCAAGTATAAATAATTCACATTATTTCATTTTTATTCTATTGAAACTCTACTAGACTTGATACTTACAGGAGTTTAGGCTTCAAAACAAGTTCTGATCAGGAACTGCTGTGTTTGATTGCTCTTTGACGGCCTCTGCTGTCCTGATGTAGAAAGAGGTGAATTAGAAGTGATGTTAGTGAGTGAGCCAGCTCAGGGATGTGTGGCATGTGTGTGTGTTGCTTATTGTCTCTCTACTACAGTATAGAGGTGGCTTTTAATAAACCTATAGCAGTAGTCTCATAGTTGTGGAGAAAGAAAAATTCTGAGTTAATCCCACCAGGCTGCCTGGCTGGGCTGGATCAGATCCAAATGTGGATGCAGAGTTTACACAAAGCCAAGCTAACATAGTGATAATCAAATTTTGAGTTCTCTCCATAAGCCGATCGCTGTCTCACTTTTCACTAGCAGTAAGAGTCATGAAGCGGATTATAGCCATTTTCAGGAGCATTAGCTGTTCCACAGATTTTTACTTGATAGTAAACTGATGCAGTTTGTTTGTATGTAATATCCATGAGCATTGAGAAGTGCACTGATGCTGAAGAGCTACTCATACACTTAGTATGGCATCCTGGACTAGGGTTCTTTCCTTCCTGGCTTGCTACTCATAATCAACCACAGAATCCTAGAACATGCTGAGTTACAAGGGACCCAAAAGGATCATCGAGTCCAGCTCCTGCCCCTGCAGAGGACAAACCCCAAAATCACACCGTGTCTGAGGATGTTGCTCGATAAATAACATCTTATTTAAATTAATGCAAAGTGTTTTGCTCTCGTTTGGCCTTCACATGCTCTCCAAGATCTTTCTTTTCATTTGAAAACAAAAGAGGGATTAGAAGAACTATGACAAAGTTTTCAACATCTAGAATTAAGTTCCCTGTAGTGACTTAAAATGTTGTAATTCAGGGGTGAGAGAAAAGTAGATTTCAGTTCTAGGGCTTTAAAGCGCACAAATATAATTACATATCAGTCTAGACTTCCTAAATTACAATTTGGGGTTTTTTCAGGGTGACCAGGAGACCCAGAGCAACATAAGCTTTAGTAAATATATTTCAGTTCATATTTAACAGTTGGTATGTATGGGAACTGAGATTAATTGGAAAAAAAAAAAAAAGGGAAAAAAAAGGAAAGAAAAACAAAGAGCAAAACAAACCTTGTTATCATGCACCTTCTGTCCTTGATTGACTCTGTTGATTGCCTCTGTTGTTAACATGCACTCTCTGTTCCTGTTTGAGTCTGCTCTTGATTGAGTCTGTTCTTACAGGCCTTGCTCACACTGATATTGTCATTTGTTCCTCTAAGGAACAGCAATACACTGAGGATTACTTGTGTGCTTGCCACTGGGAGAAGCATCTCATCTGAGGAAGGACTTACTTTCCAATCCTTCACTCACTGAGAACTGAATGTTTCAAGCTTAGTAATTTTGATTGGATTAGCAGTTCAGGTGTTCACATCAATGGTTTAAAAGAAGCCCATTTTTATGAAAGTGCTGAAAATGTGAACCCTGGGGATTTTTTCAAGGGCAAAAATGTGTTGCCAAAATTATGGCAAGTGGAATTGCTGCTACCTTGTTTTTGGGGGGTTGTTTGTTATTTTAATGCCAACTTTTTCTGGCCAGCAATCTCTGTCAGGTGCAGAAGAGAGAAGAAATAAATGTCCTGGTGAAGGAGTTGTGCTTTTTTGTTTCTACGTGTTTATCCAACATAATCCTCTCAAAGTGCAATACATTACAAACTAATGCTTCTAGAAGTGTATTTCCTTCTGTCATTATTTTCCAGTTCAATGGTATGTGGAACAGCATTGGGCTACTATAAGAGAGTCAAATCATCTGCAGAACTGTTAGGTTTATTTTATTATTAATGAGATTCCTAGGTTTCTGATTCCTATGAAAAGTTTTTACAAAGATCTATTAGAGATAGTATAGACCTGTGAATTTTGAAAGGAATTTTGAGGGGGTTGGATAGTACATATCCAAGTCCTTCTTTGTCCTCCAGTATATTCAAAATGTGAATTTGCTAGCTATTTTTAACCCTTCCCTCCTTCCAGTGTGTTTCCACATTATGAATAATTTAATTTCTCCCCTGATTAGTCATCTATATTTTCAGCTCATCCCAGTTGCTTTATGAACTTAATAAATGCATTGTTCATTTTATACTCTGCAAAAGGAACTAGCCATGATGTCTGCAAGCTCAAATACCTCGAAGGGAGCTCCTTTCATGTTCCCAGTTAATTAAGAGATCTAGTAGACTTGAGAAGTTTCACTCATTTGGCAGGAGAAGCTTTTATTTTTGCATGAATTTGAAGTTGTTTCTTAAATAACTTACTTACCTGTGTCCCGGAGACATTTTTCCACATTCTTATTTCTTTGAAATGTTTCATACAAGCTGTCATTGCTTGACAGCCCTGGATCCTTTACTCTGTCTCATCCACAAGCACAAGTAACTGTGTCCCTGATGAGAAGGAAGCCTATTTTTACTTGTACTGCTTAAAAAAAAATTCCTAGACTGATCATCCAAAGTTAAGATGTATTTCATTTATGGAAATTATCATATAATAATAAAGATCTTTAGCAGCAGAGACTCTTAAATTTAGTTATCTTATTATAAGTGAGCAGTAATTTCATTGAAATGAATGTTATTTCTGATTTATCTTCATTGCAGCTTTGATTTAACTCTGCTGCAACATTGCCTTTTTGTCTGAACAGGCCACTAATAAAGCACAACTAAACAGTGACTTAGATTAATTCTCTAATGTGTCAACCTATTTTTTCTGTTGTTACCCAGTGTATTATTTGGGGAAGAAAAATATATAGATCTTATATGATTAATGACAACATTTGTATTGGTAAATCATTTGTAGAATTCAACCAGAGAGTGTTTGATTAGACAGGCTTCAATTACCTCTTCATTAAGCATCCTGTGGCACCTACATGCTTCACATAATTCCAAGATGCCCTTGTTGGGATTGCTCACAAATATTTGGCAACAGCCATGAGGGAGTACTCACTGAGACATCTTCATTGTTTCAGTGTGACGGATGTGCCTTTCATCACTGGAGGGATGGAAACATTGTGTATTTCCACAATACACTTGCAGGGCCATATACAAACTGGATATTGTAAACAGTTTTTCGGGCTGTCTCATGACACTGCCAAAGATCTAAGACCCTCAAGCCTATGACCTTCAAGAGAGTCACTCTGGATGCAGGGCCAGTAAGGAAATAGTGCTGATCCATCTCATTTGCATAAAGGTTGCTATATTCAATAATGCTGATCTGTCTCGTTTGCTTAACGGATGTTACATTCTCAGTGAAAAATATCACACGGCTGTGGATAGTGCTGAACTTGCTTTAATTTTATCCATCCTATCCAGCATCTGCTCACTCTGGGTCAGTGCTGCAATGTCAGTCCAAATATGGGGACCTGGAGGAGAAGGAACAGAGGTACAAACATGATTCTCAAAATTCAAGTATATTTAACAAAATCAAGACTCCACAATAACCTTGAAGATGTTTTTTTCTTGATAGCTTAATTTTTATAAGAACAATCTTATGACCAGCACTTTTCTGGGGGACTATTTCTATTTTAATCTCTGTGACAAAGCATTAATTCTGTTTTGCACATTCCTGCAGTCTTGTGACATTCATTCCCCCAGTTCTGCAACATTCATTCCCCCAAAATCCACATGCTAGAAACATGACAAAAGGAGCTTGTTTTATTATATCAATGTATTGTTAAAATTCTGGGGTTTATTTTTTTCTTTTAGTTTTTTTTGAATCAACAGACAGGTAATATATTTTTTGGGATTGTTCTGTATTCCTCTAATAGCATTGTTTTGTCTTATTTACAGTTGCTGAAGTATCTCTTCAGTCAGTTTAACATTATGAATTGTAACATTGCTTCAGAAATGTTTCAGTATTTGTTGACATTTTTTGGAGCAATCTCCATTGTAAAGATAAATTAATACCATAATGGCTGAGTTTATTGTGAATTGCTGAAAGAGATGCTCAGAACAATATCCACGTTAATTTTTCACTGTTACCTTCCCCAAAGAGTTAGCAAGATCTAAATTTACATCAATTAGTTCTCCACACCCCACACAAATGACCAAAACAAGCAATTCTAGAATAATCTTGCATCTGAGAAATAATGTGTCCTTATAAATGTAACACTTTCAACTCCTTCATAAAGTACTTCCCTTCATAAAACACTAGTGTTTTGCTTCATAAGGCATTTCTTCACAGTCCACATGAAAGCAGTCTATTGTTGTCTACATTATGAGCTGAGGGATACCTTCAAAAAAGTTTTATGATTTTTCAAGGCCTATCACATGAATACTTTCCGTACCACTGTTCACCCACTGTCTCATCTATTCAAAATATAAAGCATTTTATTTTGCTGCTGAAAAATCAAGAAATTAATATAGGCAAAATCAAATATTTTAATTGAACTGTTTGAATTTTGAATAGTATTGAAAAATTTTTAAAAATAATTATTGCAATGGTACTGTTAACAATTTCTGAGAGTACAAAATCAGTTAATTTTAAGTAACCAGGCTGAACTACTAGGGTGCTTTAAATGGCATGACCAGACTTGAAAGGTTAATTAAAACACCCTTATCTATCTGTGCATTTCCTTTATGACTTACGTGAACCAGATACCTTGTATTCTCTCACTTTCTCTTTGAAAGTGCTTATTAAGTTTTGCTGCTGGGTCTTTACCAAGAGATCTGTAAGAATAAATTCAGCAGAGGGTATTGTAGAGGACAAGACCTAAGCATGCTTTGTCTCAAACATTCTGAGTACTGCTACAGGAAACGTGTGATTGGAGGAGAGGGTCCCACAGAGGTGAGGCAGCGCTGTGCTGAGCCAGCTTCCTGCTGCACCTTGAGACTTGTGCTCAGCCTCCCCCCAGCTCACTTCCTGGAGAGGGGCTGCCTCTGCATGCATGAAAAAAATGTGCAAAAAGTCTAATTTACTTAAGAGACATACACCAGGTTAATTATAAAAGGAAATGGATTTGTCCCCCTCCCTCTCTCTCTTGGACAGAGATTGACTCCTCTCCTCTCCTCTCCTCTCCTCTCCTCTCCTCTCCTCTCCTCTCCTCTCCTCTCCTCTCCTCTCCTCTCCTCTCCTCTCCTCTCCTCTCCTCTCTTTTCCTCTTCTCCCCAGATCTGGACCATCCACATGGCAGCACCAATGCAGGATCCAGGGACTGGTAATATTCCTTGTTTTCTTCCCTTGCTTTGCCTGGGCAAAACATCGCTATTGTATTCTATCCCATAATCCTTGTTGAAGTTTGCTGGCGGGGGGAGTGGGGGGAGCTTGTGGAGGTGGTGTGGCTTGTGAACCAGCATCTTTGAGTTGTTGTGGGACTTGTGAAGTGTACTGCACAAAATTAAGGTCTTGTTATCCTCCACTCTTGTAGAAGTGTATTGTAAGAATTTAAGAGAATGTTAGCCAATAGCTTTTGAGCCTAAACATTGGGCTGATTGCTGGAATTATAGACAAACATGCAATAAAACATAAGAGTTGCCTGACACATGTCCAGTGTCTTTGTTCAGCCTGAAAAGAATTTATAACAAACATTACACCCCCTATCATTGAGTCATGACAGGTATCAAGTCATTTTTCATATTATGGAATGGCTTGGGTTGGAAGGGAACTTAAATATCATCTAGTCCAAATCCCTCTATGGCAAGGACACCTTCCATTAGATCAGGTTCCTCAGAGCTCCATCCAACCTTCCACCAACAGTTCCAGGAACAAGGCATCCACAACTTCTCTGGGCAACCTGCTGCAGTGGCTCACCACTCTCACAGTAAAGAATTTCTTCCTAATATCTAATCTAAACCTACTTTCAGTTGGAAATGATCCCCCCTTGTCCTGTCACTACATGCTCTTGTAAAAAGTCCCTCTCCATCTTTCTTGTAGGCTCCCTTCAGGCACTGGAATGCCAGAATTAGGTCACCCCAAAGCTTTTTCTTTTCCAGTCTAAGCAATCCCAATTATCTCAGCCTTTACTCATAGGAGAGGTGCTCCATCCCTCTGATCATCTTGGTGTCCCTCCTCTGGACTCGCTCCAACAGGTCCATGTCGTCCCTGTGCTGGGACCCCAGAGCTGGATGCAGCACTGCAGGTGGGGTCTCACCAGAGCAGAGCAGAGGGGCAGAATCCCCTCCCTCGCCCTGCTGCCCACGCTGCTTTGGATGCAGCCCAGGACATGTTTGGCTTTCTGGGCTGTGAGTGCACAGTGCTGGGTCATGTCCAGCCTGTCCTCCACCAGTGGCCCCAAGTCCCTCTCTGGAGGGCTGCTCTCCATCTGTTCATCCCCCAGCCTGTGTTGATACTAGATATTGTCTCTTATATCAAAAAAGAAGAAAATTTAGAGCTTTCAAAATTATACTTGGGGGAGCACTAAATGTAGAGAGAGGTCATTACACTACCCAAGTTGCATATAAAGTTTAGCAAGAGTAGATCTGTAACTTATCAGCTGATCTTTTAGTCTTCATAACCCAAGAAAAACTAGAAGGGATGAAAAACATGTACCTTTTAAATGTACACTGAATACACTGTGGTGGGCAAGAGCAGAGAAAGGTCTGAAAAGCCCTTAAGTTATTGACAATAATAGTCAGTCTGTCTTGAGTACGGAAGTATCTTGTCATGCCCATCCTATGCTTCAGGGGAGGTTATGCTTGTGCTTCACTGAAAGAAGTATTGGCAGAATATAGTGCATCTTTCATCTGAGTTTTTTTTAATAAAAGAGGTTCCGGGTTTGGGATGGAAATTGAAGAGGGAAGAAGGCAAATTTGCCCCAAGTAGATGCATTCAAACTTCTTCCACATGACCCAGAAAGAGTAGTATGGCTACAGCAACTTGCTTCCTGTAAAGCTTTTAAATGAAAAGTTCTTTAATGAGGCCAGGATTTGTTCTCGTATGAGTGAGAGTTTTCCCAGTACTTTCAATGTGAACAGGATTTGAGTCATTTCCTCACTAAATGGCTATGATGAAAATTAAGTGAATAGGTCTCATGATCTCCTATTTGCCAGTATCTGAGTACCTAATTGATTCAGATTCTGAATACATAATTGTAAGCTTGTGGAACATAGTAGCGTGTATAAATCTGCTCATCTCAAATGACCTAAAGTCAACATGAGCAGTGTTGTCTGAATTCTTAAGACCAGCTGTGCTCTACAGTTATTAATGACCATGTTCCTCAGTTTGGACTAATTGTTTGTCAGATGTGAATTCAGATACAAGCAAATCTGGGAGGATTGAAAAGGACAATTTATGGCTAACTTCAGGAAATATATTGCTTATGTTCTTACGTGAATGTCTCTTCTTATGCTTCAAGTGGTTATTGGTCAAGTCCTGACCTTTGTTGTACAGGTACAGCTCAGTCAACATAAATTAGCTAAGGCTGTGGTCAGCTGTATGGTGTGTGTTTTACTGTTTGGTGATGTATCACATACAGCCTTGCACCCTTCTGTTTCTGGTATGGCATGAATATTTCCATAATATGGACATAATTCAAGAACACATTCCTGTTAAGGATTAGTTCCTCACAAAGGGTAGTTAATGCTACCATTTATATTGCATTTTGGAAGAGAAATGTAGATACTCAGCATTTTTTTTAAAACATGAGGTCTTTATAGGCAAATACATCTTAATATAGGCATTTAACTGCAGGTACTGTGTCTTGCAGCTTTGGGTCTTGGCACATTGCTATTGCTTTTGTAACAGATGGTTCCTCCCTGAAGACCTAAAACTCTGAGGTTTTGAGCAGCACTGACAGAATACTTTATGGAGTTAGGGGGTATCAATTAAAACATGCAAAAAAAAAAAAAGCTGCCTGTATATGTTATCACAGTTTAGGAGACACAGTCTCAGAGAAAGGTTATGAAACAATAAATCTTGTTTACCAAGAAACACAGCCACATGTGGGAAAACCCAATAATGATGAATTTTGGTCTGTTTTAGCCTCAAGGAAAAAATAATTTTTCATAACTGTTATTATGTTTCCATGTTCCCCACCATACACACAGAAGCCAAAATAATAATTTCCTTCTGTCTGTTTTTCTCAATTCTGGTAAGCATTTCCACACTCTGGTGATTGAGGATTAATTATGCCCCATGAAGTTATGATTGTAAATGTGAATGCTGAGTGCCATGTGTATGAATTTAATCTAGCAACTTTTTCTCTGAGTAAGATCAGGTATGTTTTCCTTTGGTTTTCCATTTGTTCACACAAAAAAGAAAAAAAGAAAAAAATTGCTGTATTTTTTTTTTACTTAGTCTACGATTTCTCAGCCTAGACAGACCCGTGGACTTCACATTTCACAAAAAAAATCCAAACAGAACATAACATAATCCATGGTATAAATTTTAGATCAGTGATGCTGGGGAGCTCAGACTCTCGTTAAATTAAAAAAAAAAATTAATATTGATGTACATGAGATGAAAGATTTTGATCTGACAGTATCAAAGAAGCCTTAGATTTCCAGCAAAGCCCTGGAGGCTCATAATAAAAGATACTGCTTTCTTTTTCCTCCTCTCCTGAAATAGGCATATTCTTCATACTAATTATATTTTTAAATGTTCAAGGGCAACAGCTGCTAGTACACAGTCTTATGAAATAGGCTGTACTGGAACAATTTTAAAAGGCAAGATTGTATGTTTTAAGTGGCTTGTGAGAAATTTCAGTGGACCTCAATTTTTTTACTGGGTATTCTGTATGGTGTTAAAAAAAAAAAAATTAGTCTTGGGAGACTTTTTAGCAGTAAATTTAGAGAGTCATTAAACTTCATTCTATTATCTTAAAGAGGGAAGAAACTGACCTGAATTAATTTTGACCCAAGGCAACCTTACCAAGACTCAGGGTACTTAGGAACAGTGAGGAACCTAATGAAGAGAAATGCATTATAGTGATTTTTTTCCCAAAATCTTCCTAAGTCTAGGTACCTGTTCAAATTCAAAGACTGTCTTTGAGAAAAGAAACCAGGAAATTATAATTGAAACTTGGGGACTAGTATTTTTGTCTCTAGGAATCTTGGAGAAAGGGAAACTGGCAATGGTTCTGAATGTCTAGCTGCAAGATTTAATTTCTTGGAAAAAATAACAGACAATGCTTAAAATGAGGAAAGACCCTAGCATGCAAATGAAGGTACCAAAATAATGGTATCATACTGGGCCCAAGGTGAAGACAACATACAGGCCAAGGGTGGTCCAGGAACCTTGTAGCTGTACAGCCTTGTTCTGGCCCTATTCAGTTATTGTGGACTGATAAATGTCAAAGAAAGAAACTTGATAATATCTGTGTATTGATTATAGCTGTTCATAAAATTATGCCAGAAAAAAAATAGGAAAACCATATTTGGTATATTCTTTTAGGGGAAAGCAAAGTCTCAGTATTCAACAGCTTTGTTCCTGCATTTGAAAAAACAATGATAAAATTGTTGCTCTCTTACCAGGCAAAGTATCAGCCACTTAATAGGTTTCTTTCTTTGCTTGTATGTCTTTCTTAAACATTAGTATAGGTAAAGATGACAAAGATTTTTGCTTCATTAAAATTAATCACTTTCCCTGAAGCTTTCAGACCTCAGGCCATGATACCAAAAATCCCAAGGATACAATCCTCTTCCACCTCAAAACAGTTGCTAACAAGGGGTAACATTCTTTCTGGAGTCTCATGGGGTTTTTCAACACTGCTGAGTTTAGTAGCGAATGAAGCAACATTACATAGAAAGGTAATGGGGAAAAAAAGAATCTTCTTCCTTCCACATGACTTTCAAAACCCTGCAAAGACTGGTTCAAAGACTGGTTCAAAGACTGGTTCAAAGACTGGAATAGGTGGCAGATGTACTTACATGCCTTCCATTACAGTTTCTAATGATTAGATAGCAGAGAAGACTACATTCAGGGCTCTAGAACTCCTACCCCAAAGACACTAGACTGAGTTGGGACTAATGATGAGCAGGTGTTAGAACATGTTCTTATCCCATCTTAACAATGGGTTCTGAAAGGTCCAGGGAATCTTCACTCAATTACTGTATATTCATTTGACTCTGTTTTAAAATGACCTTTGCTTAAACCAATTTATGTCTTACTGAATTCTTGTTGGAGGTTCCCTGGAAGTGATTAGTTGGTATTTGCAAGTTCCATACATTTGTTCTGTAGGAATTTAGTTTTGTGCAACTCAATATACGGTCATAGTTGCATTGGTCTGGGGTTGGCTTTTTCCCCCTCCTACATTTATTAATTTTTAATATTAATTGACTTTCTTTTGATATTTATATAAGTCAATTAAATTCTTTCAACTATATAATGGATATTGAATATCAATATAAAGACTTAAAATGAAGTGCTTAGAGACCAAGGTTTAGAGTGTAAAATTAGAATTTCCATTGCATATAACATTAATGCTCTGACTTTGTCACTATTTGTTAACACAAAACCCGGGTGTTTTCTTCCGGAAGCCACTGCACTTCTTCTGGGGTTGTCACTATATTCACTGAATATTCAAGTTATCATGCAAATGAAACCCTTAATTTATTGGGTCTCTTTAACCATGTGCAGAGGCTGTATAAGTAGAACTACACATTTACAGTTTGTAAATGTACAGCAATTATTCACTGGCTAGATACACAGAGCAGGTAGCTAGGAGTAACTAGACTAAACATGAGTATGCTCAGCATCTCTAGTACAAGCATCTGATGAATCTCTGCTGCCCAGATAAATATTAGTGATGTGGGAAAGTGTCAGACCCTCCATGGTCCTTGGAACACGCTTGTTCTTGATCCTTCTGAGTTCTCATTTTTTGACTCACTGGTTCTTTTTAGCATTTCAGCCCTTTCCATGTCACTGTTTTTCTCTGACTCCCCAAGCTGGTACTGATGCCTTAGGTTTTAGCTTTTATATTTTTCAGATCCTGTATTAACTAATATATAACTCTGAGACTTCATGTAGCCTGTTAGCTACTGTTCTTCCACTCTGGTTAGACATAACAAACCCTCTCTGGGCCTGAACTCAAAGACACCTTGCTGTCCCAGGCCCCGAAATATGTAAACTAAGCCTCTGGACAGGGGGAGCAAACTAGGGGTAATGACATCATTACCTGAAATTATAATTGGAGAATTAACCCTGATATGCAAATGGACCAAACTTATAAAAGTGTTAAAAACCCGTGACCCAGGGTCCATCTTGGGTGGAGCCCCTCAGAGGCCTTTGAGTGCCCAAGGTGTACCTTTGAAGGCCCTTCAAATAAATACCTGCTTTTATGCTCTTAATCTTGCCTAGCCTCTGTTTTCAGGTAGCCACTTCAAGGCATCAGTACTACCGTTTCACAAGTTTCACTTTTGTCTTTGTTTCTTTTATTGTCAAGAAGAAAATCTTGGCTTTGGCCTGTATCCTCTCACAATTCAAGAATTTTTCAGTGAAGCTGAGCCAAGGCCACATAACTGTGCCTTACAAAACTGGGCCATGGGCTACAGACAGCTCAACCCATGTGCCACAGATTGCTGTGAATGTAGACACAGATCTATTGGAAAAGTTATGGCTTAAGACCAAGTGCACAGGTATTGCTCATGCTTCTGAGATAATGTCAGTTATGTCAGGGGTAAGCTATGTACCTTGGCTTTTCCTTTATGCAATGAAGTCTTGAGACAATCTACAGATGCTTAAGTGCAGTACATACATAGAGAAAGGAAATTAGCATCATTAACATCTCCAGGATGGACAGTTTGCTTACCAAGAAGTTACAGTTTCCTTTAATGTTTTGGGGGTTGTGGTTTTTTTTAACCTAGTGACTGTCCAATACTGAAGAAGAATCTTTAATATTCTTTACAAGTGGTATCTGAATCATCAAAAATATACCCGATAAATTAACACAATGATATTATAGGGCTATTCATGCAAAATTATCTGATGTCTAAGCATAGAATTGCATGTCCAGTTCAGTTGAATAACCATTTTATGAAAGAAGATTTAAGGTAACGCTTTCAGATACTATACCTCCTTAAAGTTTAAGCTCAGTTGCTTATACACTACTTTGAATAGTCTTTTAATACCTGTTTAAAGAGTTTCTGAAGGGTTTTTTTCCTTCATAGCAGGGCAATGCATCCATAGCAGTTAAATTTGCTAGATTAATATGAGAATTTAGATTATGCAATACTGCGCCCATACCTACCTTTGTATTACCTGAAACATTAGATTGAAATCTAGCTTTCTTCCAAGACCTGAGAGAAAGATCATCAGCTGTGAATAACCCTACTCTATCCTGTCCATATGAAAAAATATCTACAAATTAATTATATTGGGAGCTGAGGCTGTTATCCATTGGATATATTCAACAATGAAAATCCCATAGGTAACTAAACTCCGTTTACTTGGAATTTGTGACTCTAATTCACTTTTATTACTGAATTCAGACTGCCCCAGAACCTGCAGTAACACTTTTTACCTTTCTTTGAAATATACTCCTGGTTAAATAGTCTCCCTTCTCTTACTTTGCATGTCCTGATTGAAATAAAATGTTCTTTCACCATCCTCAGGAAAAGAGGTAGCATTTGTGACTAAATGCTAAAAAAACCAAGTGAGAAAGCATTCAGTTCACAGCTTGAAAATAGAAATACCAATTTTTTGTGCTATGCTCTACTCTTTGTCATAAGACTAGCATAATTCTTGAAAGCAACAAGACAAAGTAATTAGAGCTGGATTCATGTTTTCTGTTAGTGCTTCATATTCTCATTTTTGAACAGTCTCCACTAAACTGCTGAAATATATTTCACAGACAGTTTGTGGAGAGAAAATACAAATATTTTGATAGTGATTTGGCAAGAGTTTTAACATTAGACCAATCAATTTTGCAGTGTAATGAGTACAGGATAAGCTGTGACTGGAGACTGCTTCAGGAAAGAGCATGATATATTTTTATTATATGTGTAGCTTCAGATTATTCATGTTTTCTCCAGCTGCTTCTGGATGGGACTGAAGAAAACACCTTTCTGCAGTTGCTTCAATGCACATTATACACTCAGGACAGACTGCTGAAAGGATCTCTCAGTAATTCCTCTTCCCTTCTGTCCCTAAAAGCGTCAAGGATGTAAAAATATAGCCTAATTCTTGCATGATTGACATTTACACTTTTCCTTAAAATTATACGGGTTATTATTATTTCTTTCTTAGGGAAAATTTGTGCATCACATTATAAGAAGATGCTTATAGCACATGCAGGAAAGGGTGTTGCAGATAATGAAATATTTTAGTAAACAGAGAAAGGACTATTCTGCTGGGAAAAAGAATAGAAAATATTGTATGACAAATTCAGTTCACTGCACTGTGATTTTAACACTGACATATTCTAGGGACCTTGGGATCAATAATATTCATAATCTGATTTCCCAGAATAATTTTTCTCATATGCAAATATCACCAAATCAGCTGTAATTTACAATTCAGCACTTTTGCATAATGCCTGAGAAGCTGAGCAATAATTAAAAAAACTTCCTCTCTCCTCATTTTTGACCTTGAGAATTGATATGAGAGAATCTGGCATGTTGCATCTCTGTGTGGAGTTCTCATTTAGTAGCACAACACATCTCTGTTCTAAGGCTATTAGTCTCTGCATTCAAAGACAAAAGCATTATTGCATCTGAATAGCATCAGTCCAAGAGCAAATCTTGTTCTGGGGGCATCGCAAAATCTGAATAATGGGATAAGAAAAAAAATTCTGAGAACAATGCAAATTGATTAAAATACCTACAGACCTAAATTGGAGCATCCTTCTCTGCCAAGAATGCCTACAATTTATTAGCTCGAAAAGTTGTGATTTTCTTCATCAGGGTGATAACTGCATTTCAGACAGGAACAATGGTACTGTTGATCTGTCTAAGTATAGGCTGTGTAGTAATACAAAATCACATTAATATGTCAGCTAAAATGAACCTTGGACATGTGTAGACACTCTAACCTCTCCTTTGATTTGATATTATTATTTAGATATCAACACCATCTAAATAAATTCCCATATTTCTGTGAAAATGCGAATTTTCCAGTCTCTTAGAGATTTTTTTTTTCTTTTTTCCCCCCTTACCAGGGGATATCCCATCTAGAAATCTAGCCAGCGCTCAGGTTCTAGATAGACTTTTTATTTAGAACAAACTTGGATTTCAGAGCAGTAGTATTTTTTCCAAGATGAAGCAGTGCTTTGTGAAGATTGTTGCTCTAAGCAAGCATCAAAAGCCATTCACTCTGGTACATTGTGTGGAATCTGCTTAACTTCTTATTCTAACATAGCTGATTTTGTCTTGTTTTCTTCTATCTGTTCCTGAATCTCTTGCTTTTTAGAAAAGCCCTCTAAGATTTCTAAAACTTAGAGATTACATTAAAAAACCTCAAAACCCAAACACACATACACATGAAAACCACAAGACCTGAGATACAAAAAAGGTGGTGGTTTGTTGTTCTGTTTTTGTTTTTGTCTTAGGACAGTCATGTAGTAATTAAAACACTTAAATACCAACATGGATAGAGAAGGCTGAGGGACAAACGCTCTTTTTCTTTTTTCATTATTCAATGTCAAATATAGAAATATTGCCCTGTCAAAAGCAACCAAGAGGGAAAGCAGTGTTCATTTGGTAAAGACTTGAGGTATTGTTAAGGCATTCAGCAACGTCTTGAAGCACAAAAGACAAGGTACTATAACAAGCATTGGGTACACTGTTGTGTATCCTGCCCTCGAGAAAATGAGTAATATACTTGTTACCTTGGTCTCACTTCAGGCTGCAGAGGAGTGTATTTTGAGTGACAGTGGGAAATACCAGCACTCAGACATCCAAGAGGAAAATAAATTTTTTCTTACTAGGGTTTAATTTGAAAATTAAACCCAAGACAATAGGACAAGGTTGAAGCTTAGGTTTTAAAAGTGATGCCTTCTTAAAGGAAAAATACTGTTTCTCTTTAGAATGTCTGTCTATGTGAATCCTCATCAGAAATTTTGAATACTTTCATCAGTCATTTCCTTTGAGGTAGCATATATGTTCCATCTGTCTGCTCTTCCCCTCCCAAGAACCATAAATCAGAGAAAAATTGCTCTTGCTAAACAGTTCATTTTTGTTGCTTCTGGCAACACAAGAAGTAACCCAGGGTACCTTAAATTACAAGGCCTAGGTTTTATATGTACTTTTTCTCATTGTTCTTTCATTTGGTACTTTGATTTCTCCCTATATAGGTTGAGGGTTTCGGTGGGGGGGAGATTTTTTTCCCTTTTTTTTCCCCTTCTGTGACAAAGATATATAAAATTATTTTCCTCTGGGTAACTAAAGTTGAAAAATAATCCAGCAATACTCTTGTTGTTATCAAATCATGGCTGGTAGTGTGCATCTTATTTCAGAAGATTAGTAAGTAAACCATTGAAGTTTTAAAGTAAACCCTCATAAAATGATTTTCACTGGTTGAGCATACCTACAAAAGCAGATCCTACACAGTCTTATTTCAACAACTGATTAGTACCTGATTAATTCAGAAAATACTTGTCACAGCTCTTGGGTAATGCAGTCACTTGTCAACCGTTTTCCTCAGCTGTTTTCTTAGGAACGGCATTAATAAATATGATATTACTCTGTCTCAGTCAGTGGAATTAATAGAAGCTTATTCTATGCTCACAGGTGTCTAAAGCCACAGGAAAATTATTTCATTCTGTCTTTCAACTGAGAACAGAGCTTCAGAACTTATCTTTGGTCATTGGTCAAACTGAGCCTCAGGTTATTTGGACATTTGGTTCACAGATTCTCTCAACATTGTTTATTCAAGAAGTCTGTAACCTGTTTACAAGCCCAGCTGGCAGAGGATGAGCCTTGGAGTGAGCTCTGGGATCTGTATTTTTCTGTCATCATTGGTACACAAGTTTCTGAAATGCATGCCAGATAGTTCTGTTTTCTATCCCAGTGTCTGGTGCTTCAAAGACCTGGTAGTTAGAATGAATACGTGTGAAGAAAGTTTCCTTGGATCACCATTAGGTGTCTAGTGACTTCTGCAGGATGTTGAAAAATTTCACAAAAGAGCCATAGCAAAAAAGTGCACTAAAACCCCAATATTTAACATAAACATTCAGAGGGGAGTAAAATCAGATCAATTTTATCAAGAATTTAACATCGATGCAACTGACAGTGATAGTCAGATGAACAGCAAACTAAATAGACAGAAAACTTAATTATTCTTCCCATCCCATCTATGATCTCTAAAGAAGTCAGAGTTGAAGAAATAGAAAATTCCTGGCAGCTCCCATTGCATCTGTTAAAAACTAGCAGAATCAAGGACTGCTCTGAAGAAGGTAACAGTCAGAGCACCAGAGCTGCAGTTAACTTAGGGAATCATAGAAAATCAAAGAGGTTGGAAAAGACCTCTAAGATCATCAAGTCCAACCATTAACCTAACACTGACAGGTCCACCACTAGAGCATGTCACTAAGTGCCACATCCACATGTTTTTTGAAGACTTAAAAAACAAATAGTCATATAGTCATTTTTACAGATGTATTTTCCCATTGTTTCTATCAGTTCCAAATCTTAAGACTATACCATATTCAAGACTTAAAAGCAGGAGCTTAGTAGCCAAATATTTCAGCTGAGGCACTTGATAGCAGTTAGCTCTTGTAAAAGAAGCTCAATCATTACTGTAGTGCAACATTTGAGAACAGTGTTTGCTAACTCTATGAATCCATGCATCTGCATCTTCATTAATTCATTTTAGAAGGGGGAATTTCTTTGTAATAAGCTAAGGATCATAAAAAACTTTGCGTGTCAAACCAGAACTAGCTCTTTCCTAGAAGTATTTCATTGATTATGCTTCATTAATTACATATTATGTAACAACAGCATAAATTAAACTATAAGCATTTTTGAAATTAGGCTCCATTAGTCTCATCTCACTCTTCTGGAACACAGCCCTGACTGAGTTAGGACACAAATGCAAAAAAAGGTCAAGTCCGCTTGTCAGTACTGGCAGAGTGATAGTTCAAGAGTATAAGGCTTTTCATAACCAATTTTGCAGTTGGTCTGAGCTTCACAGTATGTAGGTCAGACGTATTCAAAGATGTTTTCTAGTGGTTTCATCTAGTACAATGAAATGAGTCTTGTGAAACTTCAGAAGGATCATGAAAACTGAGAAAGGCAATATGACAAGAACCTAGAGTTTGTCTACATGAGCAGTAAGAAAGGCATCAAGTTTCAGATTCTTCCAGAAATCTTGAGACCAACAGACACTCTGGAGAAGCAGCAGAAATGCTGGACTGATTTATTTCTTTTAATAGGAGGGAGGAGCAAGGGACTTGCTTCCAGCCCTCCACCCAAAAGTTAAAAAAAATTGAAAAGAAAACAGCAAAAACATTGGTAATCTGTGGAATAGGTACTTATTTGCTGACACCTGCATAGCTGCGTACTTTATCTTGGAGAGGAATTTACCTACCCTGTTCTTCCCTCATAAAAATGAATTACCTGAGACATTTCAGTTTGTTTCCAAAAACGTTTTTCAGTCATTTTACTTGCACTTCATCTCTATAGATGCAAAGGTTTATACAGCACCTTCTTCTTTCTCAGACTAGACTTCAGACACACTCCAGATTAAACTTAGTAGTTCTGTAGTCAAAAACACTCATACACACAACATGGCAAGTTTAGGTGGAGTTGTCAGTCAGTATCCACATCTGACTGAATCCCTGGAGTATCTGAACTGCCTTTTAAAAGAAACAAGCTCATCGGTTCTGGAAGCAGGGGATGAAGGTAATTGCCTGTTTAACAGCACAGAGAATACCCTCAGCTCAGTGCTACATCCTGAGAGCTGTCCTTTGGGGAAATTAGATAGTTGTTTCATCCAGAACTAGAAACTCCCACCTGCAAGAATGAAAACTCTTACCTTTACTATAAACTGAACTTTCCATGAGAAAATTAATGGGAAAGGTATTACACCTCACTCATTAGTTTCCTTTCTAGAATAATACAAAGTTTTTATCTGCAATCTCATAATGACTCACAAATTATAATTGTGTCTTCCTGGGAAAAGGGCATGTAATGGATTTGGATGCCAAGGCACAGACCTTGGGGAGCTGTGGCCTCCAAGAGGAGCAGCCATGGCTGTCCCATGTCAGAGAGAGCAAGTTGCTGTCAGCTCTGCGAGACCCTACTTCAGGGAATAGCTGAGCCCCTAGCCATGGCTAGGTCCCTCAAAGAAAACACCTCTAAGAAAAGGGAGAAAATTCTGCACAGACAGAGGATGAAGGAACAAAAAGAGTGAGAAACAACAGATGGAACACCAGGGTCAGAGGAAAAGGAGGAGGTACTCCATGCTGGAGCAGATATCTACACTGCAGCCCCATGGGGGACCCAATGCTGCAGCAGGTGTACATGTCCTGAGGGAAGTGGCAGCCCATAGAAAGCCCACACTGGAGCCGAGGAAGAGGGTGAGGAGGAAGGAGCAGCAGAGAGGAACTGTCATGTACTGATTGCAACCCCGTTCCCCATTGCCTCTGCAATGCTGGGCAGGGTGGGGAGAGGACAAGAGTCAGGAATGGAGCAATTACCTTGAAGCTGGGAGGAAAGGGGATGGATGAAGTGTCTTTTCTCTTTGTTTTTCAACATCTACATATTTTTTAATTGGCAATAAAATAAATTAACTTTCCCCAAGTCACAGAGTCACAGAACATGCTGAGTTACTAGGGATGCACAAGGATCACTGATTCCAAATTCCAGCCCTGCACAGGACCATCCCTAAGAATCGTACCATGTGCCTGAGAGCATTGTCCAAATGCTTCTTGAACTCTGTCAGGCTGGTGCCATGACCACTGCCCTGGGGTGCTGTTCCAGTGCCCAACCACCCTCTGAGGGAAGAACCTTTCTCAAACATATGACATAAACATCCCCTGACACAACTTCAGGTCATTCCCTCAGGTCCTGTCACTGGTCACCACAAAGAGATCAGTGCCTGCCCCTCCACTTCCCCTCATGAGGAAGCTGTAACTGCAATGAGGTCTCTCCTCAGGCTCCTTCAGGCTGAACAGACCATGTCAAGTCTGTTCATGACAATAACTGGTCAATCAATCTTCTTATCTTTATCTTCACCCATGTTATTTTCTTCCCCTCCCATGTTTGAGGAAGGTGAACAAGTGAGTGTCTGGGTAGGTGTCTAGCAGCTAGCCAAGGTCAACCCACCATAGAGGGTTTGACAGATGTTCTTGCAAACATCTTTGTAGGAAGATAAAGCTTATGTCTTCCTCAAAGCGTCAGTAATATGAACAGAAGTATTTCTTGCAGTTGCTATATAAAACACAGTGGAAATTTTTTTGTGATTTTTTGCTACCTAGATTTACTCAATTTTAAGCATTAATTGAGCCATCTGAGTCAGAAGTTGAGTCAGTCAATGAAAAGGAACAGGTGCCTTCAAAAGATGATTTAAATCTTTAATTGGACAACATTTTACTCTGTAGGTATTGGATTCTCACCATTGCTTATAAATGAAACCACAGACAAGGGCATTCTTGAAGGGCCATAAGTTAAGCAGGATGAATCAGGGCATCTGTGGCTGAGGACTAACAGCCCTTGATCTTTCTTCTACAAAGGGAGAACCTAGTAATAGCACTTTAGAATCTGCTTTTCATGTATTGGTCACAGTAGCCATGCAGGTTATTCTGCTCTTTCATACAGAACTGAAATATCCCTATCTCCATAGTACTCGAGACTATTTTAACAGTTGGTCCGTTTGGACTCAGGGTTTAAGGCAGTTGCACATTTTAATGTTTCAGTTCTTTATTAAAGATGTGCTGTGCTTCCCCACTAATATTTCTTGCAGAGGAAAGCATTACCAAAATGAACTAAACATCATTAAAAATGTACAGAACTTTAGGAGATCTTTAAGTGTAACTGTGCAGTTTTAAAATCCAAATTACACAGTTTGGACACCAAGCAAATATTGTGTGACACCTAAAATCATCCCTCACAAATTTAGCTTTTGGGTAAAATATTAATTTTTTTTTGTTTGCATGTCAGTTCTAGCAATCATCACACTACACTAATCCAAAAATATTAGTTGATGGCAGACAGATTATTTTCTTTTTTCATTAGGGTGTTGTTAGTCAAACTAGAGGTTTAACTATTTATGAGTTAAATAACACCTTCTTTCAATAATTTTCTTTCTCTCCTACATTGCTTGCTGTTGAGATAATACTCTCCTCTTTCCTTCCAGCAGAGGTATACAATACTGTTATAACAAAACTTTCCTTTCAGGTGATTTTAATGACTTGGTGATAAGGACCAGCTCTGATCAAGCTTAGTTATCACTCATATTAGAGCCACTTCATAAATACTGTGATTGATATGGTTAGTAAGATGAACCTGGGCAGCTGGGGAAAAAAAGCCTATAGTTTTCCAGTGAATTTTTATTACACCATTATATTTTGAATTGGGTTTTTCTTTTTTGCACTATGTTCATAACCATTTTTGGCTTTCTGTTTATTCTTGTTGAATTCTCACGCTATGTATTTACCTCTATTCCTGTACTTCCACACACACTCTCAATTTTTTCTTCCTATAACATGTTGCTGCGGAGCCCTGGATTTTGTGTAACAGCAATGTTTATTCTGAATTATCTTTTTGCTATTGCAGGTTTCCAGGCAGCTTTTTCTGCTTAGATCTCCACCTATTATAAAATTCTGTGGCAATGTCTCATGTAAGGTTTTTTTGTTTGTTTTTAAATGATGAAAACTATGTAAAAATGGTTTAGGGAGACAAGTCCAGTCCTCTGTGGCAGCTTGGCTTCCAATGCATGGTGTCTGTGGCCTTGCCTCTGATTAATCTCTTTTTTTTCAGGTTTCTCTAACCAAAACATTGCAACAGGAGATTTGCAGGGGATATGCACAAGCTGGACTTTGTTCAAACCGTGCAGGAGCCTCCCCCAACCTTTCCTCCAGGAAAAAAGAAATAAGGCTAGGTTATCTGCAGATAGCTTTGTCGGTAGCTTTGACATAGCAAAACATTTACAGGCAGCAAGGGGAAACAAGAGGAAAAAAGATATTCATTACTGTATTCCAAATTAAGCCTTACCTGGAGCCATCTCTTTGCTTGTATATCAAGTGAAAAAAAAACTATGAACTCATAGGAACCTGTAGCTAATGCTGAAGATAAATTTCTCAGTGTGATACATATATGCTAAGAAAGATACATACAGCCATACCACAAGTGCTCAGGTATTGTGGTAATTTACCTCAATTGTGAGTAAATTGTGGTTGTGAGATTTACTTACGTTTTGGCAACTGGAGAATAAATGGTGCTCATGAGAATTCTTATTTTAATATAACTAACATGAAGGATGAGCTGGCAGGTATTACTCCATTTTGGTTTACAGTCTCACCAGCCTCTCACCTTGGACCATAGGTTCTTGATAATGCTTGCTGTTCTGCTATATGAGTTTAGTTTTAATTGATATAAAGGAGCAAATGGAAGTATGCTTATGAAGAAAGACATAATTATCTGTTAGGAACATGAAAATTAATATATTTGGTTTATAAAACTTCAGTTCTATTTTGAGCAGCATAATCTTTTTAATAACATTAAGGAATACAAAATCTGGAGGCTGGTTTCTTACTGGCCTTCATGGAATTAAGCTTTTTACCCAATGCTTTAAGACATTTCTTTTGGCATTTTTAGTGACTTGAGCTCCCCTGACTCTAATTCCATCACTGATTAGCTGATATCTTGCAAAAAGACTATGGCTGTATATTAAAGACAGGAGCCACAACTTGAAAAGAGACACTTAATTCAGTTTTTGTCCCAGTTGTGTACTCTAATAAGGTAATTTGCAATACGTATGATATTAAAATAAGTCAAATCGGCACCGTGAATCTGACAAACCAATGTGTTGTAGAGAGCTGCTTGTGCCTCCAAAATTAGGTGCTAATCAGTTTTTCAGCAAATTTAAAAATGACTGTGGAATTCTGAGGCCATTGAACAAATTCACGATAACAGAAGTGGAACTCTTCTTTGTGTTTTTCTTTGAATATTTAAGACATAAATACTTTTCCAATGGTATAAGGTATAAATATAAACCTTAAAAAGTATCAGGGACGTGGTAAGAGGCATTCGGATGAAGGGAGATTTGACCAGCCCTCGTTTTGCCAGTGTAGTCACGGTGATCACAGCTGACTTACCGCCCCACAATACCACAGGCCATCTTAGTAATGGCTTACAGGTGCTTACACAACCCTTTATGAGGTTATTTTGGAGTCTCCTCATTTGACGTGGAATTATTATTCTGCTGAAATCCTGATAGTCCTGAAAACCACTAGCTGATAAAAATTCAAAACCATTAAAAGCTGCAACCATGCCATGCTGAGACATTTCTGTACAAATTTCCTCTTGTTACATGCGTACGAGAAGATATTCATAATAATACAGTGAGATCAGGCACATTTTATAAATGTTGCAGGTTGCTTGAAATGTCATTCTTCCCCTGCCATGATTTTCCTCAGATAACTGTCTTGCACCAGGAAAAAACACTGTATTTTCACTCTGTAGCCCACCTCTCAGGAACACTAATCAGTAATCACACATACCCTTCCTCTTGGCTGGAAGTGTTTTCCTTCACCATGTAGTTGGTTATGCTGCCTAGCCCTAAAAATTGCTTTTTTGACACTCTTAAAAGAAGCAGCAAAACTGAAACAAGTAAATTACAGGTGGAACAAGTTATACCAGCACTAAAGTTTTATTGTAATATAATGAAATTCTATCATCAGGCAAAGAAAAACACAGAACTGATATGAAAAACAGTTTAAAACTCATGTATCATCACTGTCGTTCCTCAAGTGATTACAACATGAAAAGATGTGCAAGAATAAATTTGCATTGTTTTTTGTGTTCTTGGAACAGGAATTGGTTATATGAATGGCTTCTTGAGGAACTAATAATTGACTTGGGGGTTTAAGAAGCAAAATTTCTCGTGCAGCTGCTGTCGCATTTTTAGATAAGGATTAAGAATATAAATTGCCTAATAAAGAGCAAAATCTTTTCTGTTCAAGTTGTTTGGCTGCCTCCTGTCACAAGGGAAGCTAAAAATTCTTAGGTTCTGTTAAGAAAAAATTCTTAACCATCGTAAAACACATTCCTATGCCAGGAAAAGAGCATGCTGCTTTCAATGTTGAAGTCTAACCATGTTTTGCCCTTCCTGACAGATGAGACCCCAGGCCTACTAGTATCAGTAGGTTTCCTCTAACGGCAGTAAGAAGCAGATGTTTGAGGAGTTTAATACTCAGGCATTCCCCAAGTGAGGGAGGTATCTTTTCAGCTTTTTACCGGCTATGCTCGTAGTTCAATGCCTTAGAAAGCCTCGCGCAACCCAGAGAGGTAGCACGGGCAATCCAGCATTTCAGTAGCTCTAAAATCGGTACCTGTATCAGCTGCAAAGCTGATACCATTAGCAAGAAGCAAAGAGGGAGAAATACAGGTCTCTGCTCACTCAATTTCCCGCAGTTAGAAGCTTTCAAATGAAACAGACAACAAGAGACGTTCGCAGAAAGGGTAGCAGAGCCAAAAGAGGGCAGGGACTCCCTTGATCATCTCTTTTATTCGGAGAAGGGAAAAGGGGAGGACTGGGGGCAGACCCGGGGTGACCGGCCAATCAGACACTGTTAAAGAGTTTGAGTTACATTTGGTTTTGCCCACACTTGGAACAAAGGGGTTCAGAGCACATGGCAGAGGCAAGTGTCTTGGGGAGGGGGACGGGAAGCTCGGAACAGGCAGCAACACCCAAGGTGACATATTTCTAGCTTCTATGATGCATCAATACAAGGACCTCTGAATCAAAGAACACTGCTGGTTTGCTGTGTTTAAAAGCATCAATAACTTTAAATTTAAGTTAATTTTTCCAGCCTTTGAAACCCGTTTTTTTTTGTTTGTTTGTTTTACCTCTAAAAGGTTCTGTAACACTGGGTTACACAGTACAAAGTGTATGAAAATATATGTCCTTTTGCTGTTAAATACATGTCCTAAACCTGGTAAAATGGCCAGTGTGCTTCCAACTTCTCATATTATGAGTCATAGTGATATATGGTATCAGAGGCAATTCCTGAGCCAAACATGATTTTACAGACCCATGTAATATTGCTTCCCTGCTCATTTATTTCCAGAAAGAAGAATCTCAGTGTTGACTTTCTCCTCATATAAACGTTTTCACTATGGGTGTCATATTTGGTCCCTTTTATAGGTTTCTCTTCTAGTTCTATTTGATAGCTGGAGCAGCTATCTGAAGTCTGTAGCCAGCTACTTCTGAAGTAAAGAGAAGTTGCCAAAAAGAAATCCATTCAGATCTGAGATTTATTTT
Organism: Corvus kubaryi; assembly: GCF_017639235.1. Lineage (NCBI taxonomy): Eukaryota > Metazoa > Chordata > Aves > Passeriformes > Corvidae > Corvus > Corvus kubaryi. The sequence continues at coordinate 12,078,539 of NW_024582056.1, forward strand.
AGTTTTCTGCTTACTTAAAAAAACCCCAAAACATAAGAAGGAACTATTAGCACTGCAGCTTCATTTTAAAATATTAAAAGAGAAATTATTGTTTTTCATGCTAGTTCAATACAAAATAATATTTGCTACAGGAGTGACAATGGGAAAACTTTATTTTCCTCTTGAGAGCTGGGTATGTGCTGCAAGATGTTTGCTGTGAATATTCAGGAGGAATTTTAAAGAAATTGGACTCAGCTTCAGTCAGCCTCCTGTTGCTTCTTTGGTAGTCATTTATCAGAGCTGTATTAGCAAATGTTTCTGTTTCTTATTCTGTTTTGTAAAACAACCTGTGCCTAAGAAGAAGTCATGAAGTTATGGAATTAAAATTCCAAATTCATAGTTATAAGAATTCACAGTGGGGAATATCATGGAATAATTTTTATCTTCTGAAGTGTGGGATGATTTATTGAGATTGGTTATTGTAATAATTTAATTACTTCAAGTCCTTTGCAGGAATAAAGGAAGAAACATTTTAATATTGATATCTCACATCTTTTGACTTTAAGGTGACATTGGACCTTTTTCTTGGCGATGGTGTTTTCCATTATTTGCTCTTGTAAATGTATGAAATCAGACTTCTTATTCAACAGAGATTGCTACCAGCTATGTTGTTGTCATGCCGTCTCTCCTAAAATGAAATTATGGCATTTCATTAGAAGTATTGAAAATGTAAGTGATGTACATAATTTTACACTTGGTTTGGCACATGTGCTACAACAAACGCAAAAAGGTAGTAAGTTCTGTCAGTTAAGGGTCACAGAAGAAATAAATGTGTTCAGAAAGCTTTAACACCCAAATGTGCAGTACAGAGAGACAGAAGGGAGGTTGTGGAATGTTCTTTTGCAAAGGATGGTTTGCTAATACCACCACAGTCTTCCCACAGAGTGCTTTCTTGTTGCCTCCCGTCTATTCATTTTAATAAAAATTCTGCAGTAAAACGTTGTGAAAGCCATCCAAAAAGTGTCTACTGAGTGTATACTGATCTCTCACATGGAATCAATTTTAGGGTCCATCTAAACTGCTTCTCAGGTACAATTGATGTGTTCTTGAATCCCTGGGGGTTTTTTTCTAGCTGTCCAAGCAATGACAAGACAAGAGTAATACTTTTAAAAACAAACAAAGTAACAAAAACTACTGAAATAGATAGACTAAATACCACTGATACCCCACTGTTGGAAAGTAGATACATTTGATCCCTTTGTGTAAGACTCCTGCTCTTTTATTTCTTTCATATCTCTAAAATTCTTTCACCTTTTGTTCAAGTAAACCCAATGAAGGAAAAAGATCACACTGGTGTACATAAATGAACAGACAGATGAAAAACTTCACAGAAAGCAAGCTATGTCCTAAAAAAATGTCAAAATTGTCAAAATTTGTCCTGGCACGGAATAAATACTGTTTTTCTGGAAATGGTATAGCATGAACCATGATATTTAATAAGATGCATCTTTTTACGTGTCCAACACTAACACATCCAGTGTAACCTAAAGAACTGTGTCTCTCATGAAAAGGCAAATCAGCATTCAAGGGAAATACAGCATTTGCCTTCCAGTCAGCTGGATAACTTTGAGGATTCGATGGTCAGGAGTCTAGAAGCTTGAAAACAAGCAATAGCCATAAGGCTATCTCAGAGCACAGTATAAAACTACTGAGAATCTCAGTGAGAAAGGAGTCCAAAGTGAAAGATTTCCGGATTTCCTTCAACTGTTGAAAACATCGAAATGATAAGATTTTTTTTTATTTTTTGGGGCATAGGGCTTTTATCATTTTTTGAGATATAACCAAATACAGCACAGATAATTGTTGGATTTGCTTATCCTCATTGGATGGGACATGAAAACACATTTAGGAGACTAAAGTGTGTCCCTAGTTGAAGAGCAGTAGTCCTGTTGACGTTTTTCGGTCTAATACCTTGTTTTCAATTGTTGTAAAGGAAGGACATTAAAGAATCAAATGATGCCTCTAGGGACCTCAGGTATTGTGCCCAGCCAACATTGGTTTAGGAAAGGCAGGCCCCACTTGACCAACCTGATCTCTTTTTATGGGCAGGTGGATGAGGGAAAGGCTGTGGTTGTTTTCTACCTGGACTTTAGTAAAGGTTGGACTCAATTTCCCACAACATTCTTCTGGAGAAAGTGGCTGCTCGCAGCTTGGACAGGTGCAGTCTTCCTGGGGTTAAGATGTCTGGGCCTGGAGAGTGTTGGTGAATGGTGCTGCATCCACCTGGTGTCTGGACACTAGTGGGGTTACCCAGGGATTAGTGCTGGGCTCAGTCCTTTTTAATATCTTGACTGAGCACCTGAACAAGAGCACTGAGTGCGCTCTCTGTAAGTTCACAGACAGCACCAAACTGTGTGGCAGTGTTGATCCGCTGAAGGGTAGGAAGGGTCCGCAGAGGGATCTGGACAGACTGGATTGATGGGCCAAGACCAATTGTATGAGGTTCAACAAGGCAAAGTGAGGGGTTCTTCCCTTGGGTCACAGCAGCCCCATGCAGTGCTACAGCCTGGGGGCAGAGTGGCTGGAAAGTCACCCAGTGGAAAAGGACCTGGGGGTGCTGGTATACAGCTGGCTGAACATGAGCCAGAGTGTGTCCAGGTGGCCAAGAAGCTGAATGATATCCTGGTCTGTATTAGCAATAGTGTGGCCAGTAGGACCAAGTCAATGACTGTTCTCCTGCACTCGGCACTGGTGAGGCCACGCCTCAAATCCTGTGTTCAGTTCTGGGCCCTCTCTAGAAGAAGGACATTGAGGTGCTGGAGCAAGACCAGAGAAGGGCAATGGAGCTGGGGAAGGGCCTGGAGCACAAGTCTTATGAGCAGTGGTGAGGAAGCTGAGCTGGGATTGCTCAACCTGAGAGCTTATCACTCTCTACAACTGCCTGAAAGAAGGTTGTAACAAGGTGTGGGTGGATCTCTCTTTCCAGGCAGTCAGTAACAGGACAAGAGGAAATGGCCTCAGGCTGTGCCAGGGGAGGTTCAGGCTGTACATCACAAAGAATTTCTTCATTAAAGGGTGGCTAGGCTTGGAATGGGCTGTCTGGGGAAGTGGTGGAGTCACATGTAAAAGATGGGTGTATATGGCCCTTGGGGACATGGTTTACTGGGGAACTTTGCAGTGTGGGTTTAATGGCTGGACTCAATGATCTTAAGAGTCTTTTCCAAATAATATGATTCAATGTTTCTATGATTCTATGAAAATTTGTCACTTTAGGAAGAATAGAACTGTCCCATGATGCTTTAGCAGCACTACACTATCTTGAGCTTCCTTGCAAGATCTTGGTTATAAATTTCCATAGTCATTTTGGCAAAGATTTCTCATTTGGAAAGCAGTTTCATCCATTTTCCTGTAACCTTTCCTCGATTTTTACCTCACATGCTTCATCTGTTAATGGGGTTTATTCTTTACTTGCCCTTATACAGCATCTGTAGTTTTCAAGAAAGACGGAAGCCATCTTAACTGCATCCAAGGTCTATATACCAAGATTGATTGGAATGCTTTCTGTGCTTTGAAGATAGATAAAAATCCTAGTTCATACTTTGGCAGCACATACTTCAATCAAAGCAATTGACTCACAATTCTTAAGGTAGAATGGCTGAAAAAGGGCTAGTAATTACCCTAAGATGAGGAGCCCGTTAACTGAGAGTCTTTAGTGCGCCTCTTCACAGGAAATGAGAACGCAGGTACAGAATCACATTTTTTTTAAAAAAACTCTCAAGGTCAATTCATGACCCTTATTAGAGCTAAAATGCCTTTTTAAGAGAAAGACAAAGAGAAAAGCGGTCAAATGAAAACTTCTACCTTTTTTATTTCAATGTCAAATTAAGAAAAAATCTTCATTTCTGTTTTGATATAAATTACATTCACATCTCTTTCTGCAGTATGGAGTTCATGAGCAAGCAAATGATAAGAAAAAGGAGAAACTTAATTTCTGCAATCTAGCGTATACGGTTGTTCAAGTCAGATGGAGTAGGTTTGCATTTGTAGATACACTAATAAAATGCTTTAAAATGAAGTGCAGCAGCAATATAATATTTCAAAATGGCTTTTACAGAAGGTTCAAACATCATGTGTACTTTGTCAGAACTGCCTTGTTTCGTAGTCCCTCTTATTATTGGGTTACTAGTTTAAAAATTGTCGAAGAAATGAAATCTGGAAGAGCTGTCAAATTTTAAAAAAGTGCCTTGAGCTGAATTCTTTGTTTATCTGAAATACCACAGCATAGAAAATAAGACCTGCCAAAGAACTGCCAGCTTTTAAAGAAAATTAAGGTGTCAGCAGAAAGAAATCTGTTATCAATAAAATTTCCATACTAAAAACACAGGATGTGTTTTCAAAGTGTCACTTTAGATATTCATAAATAAAAGGTAGTTTTCCTTTCTGAAAATGTTTCTTGTTGTGGCTCATTTCATTCTTATAAACTCATGGATGTGCAGTCATTTCATTGCAGTTCTTGTCAGAAAGTTCAGCAGCTTGCTGTTACTCTGGGCTTTCTTGGCATCAGTGACAATTTCCACAGCCCCCTGCAAGTTCAGTTGTCAGCAGCTAACTTGGCATTTTCAGCCCTCAACAAAAGATTTTTGTCTGTTCAGACAGAGGAGAATTGCAGTCATGCAAAAATATCAGCTTAGTTTACTCAGACTCTTCATTTAACAATAAGACTAAAAACTCAAGCAGAGGAAAAGTCTTCGAGTTTGGCAGTGACATAATTAAGATTGTTAGAACAATATAAATTTGTCTCCTTATACATACACAATAAGAAGCTGTCTTTAATTGCATGATAGACTCATCTTTCACCTCATTCTGAGGGTTCTTCCACTGGGCTCCAACTCCTGTTTACTTAGCCAGACTTTCTCCTTGTTCTCCATGTCTAGGCATGGGTTTTCAATGTCAAATATTCTAATAAATATTGCTTTTGCATTCCATTTCAGGGACTTCTATATTGCCCTCCAAGACAGCATGGAAAGTACAAATTGAAAGGGGTACATGATATACCCACTGCCCGATTGGTGATCTGCAAAAAAAGAAAAGTCCTGGTCTTCAGCAGGCAAGTGATGGTGCTTTCTTAAGCCAAAATTCATCTTTGATTAGCTTACCCAAATGATAAAGACCTCCTCAACAGGTGTAACTAAATTGATTTTTTTCAATGTGATTTTAAACTGAAATGTATAGGCATAAACAAAAACATTGTGGGTTGGTTGGTTGGGTTCTTTTTCTCCTTGAAGTTGCATATTTTGAGTATTTGAATACTTTCCATTCAAGTTGTACATATTACTACTAGGACATAAAATTTATATAATAATGCTATATATCTCACAACACTATTCAAAAGGAGATGTCTATCACGAGACATCTTTGTGTTTATGGCTCTAATCTTGTCAAAAATATAATTGATGGCAATACAGACTTATAAGAAACATTAGAAAAGTTTAAGGGGCAATCTTACTAACACCATTATTGATCAGTTTTGGCTACAATCCGTGTTCACTCCAACAGCTACCCAGAAGTCCCTTATCCTGAGTTTTGCTTTACTCCTCAACTCTAAACAATCAAATACATTCCATGTTTTTTTGCTAGTGAATATTAATGTACTTGAGTGTGATTTGCATTTCCCTTTCAGATTTCCTAATTTCAGAGTTTTTTGTAGTATTATCCTGTGAACTGAACATTAAAATAATTTTCATATTTAAGAAAGGTAATTTGTGATGGAACCGTGCTTTGAAAAGCCAGATTTGGATTGGTTTTTTTGCATGTGTGATTTTCTGCTGACTCCAAAATCATTCTTACTGGTATCAATATGTTGTTTATGAGGTGAACAATATTTGACCAGCAGTTTTAGAAATGGCCCAGTATTTAAAAACCTTCACATCTGCTGTACTAACCTATCACTTTATCCTAGAGAACTAGCAACAGACAACCTGAACAAGGAATACTCTTCTGTACCTACACAGGAATCCAACCCTAAACTCTAGCACTTTGCATCCTGAGGCAAAATCTTCCAGGAAGATGGAGTTGAATAGGTGATTAAGTCTAGGCTCATACTGGGGGTTGCATAAACACAGCATCATAAACATGAAACACCCTGTCAGAGAGCGGACTAAAAGTGTGCCAGGGCAGACCTAATGTAGTAATGAAGTAAAGAAATTTGATAAGTTTCCATAAGCACATAATATCTTATCGTTAAGCATTTTTCCTTGAAATATTTGCTTCCATGTTCATACATTGAAATGTATGAATCATTAAAATTAAAAAAGGGAGGATGCCTATGGGATTGTATGCCTTTGGCAGACTATATTCAATCTCATAATCCTTAAGCCTTGCATTACCTCTCCATCCACTTATGCACACACAAGCTAAAAAAAAAAAAAGGTAGAATAATCTGATTATCACCTTAGGGTTTTTTTGTCAAATTGTTCTATCAACAAGTATGCAGTATTCCCAAGTTTAGAACTTACATTCTGTATTCTAAAAATAATTTCTGGAAATGTTTTGACCTGCAGTACATAATTTTGATAAGAAAACCAGATATTTTAACAATTTCACTAACCATGTAAATTAAATGTGTTTCAGCTGCAGAGTGGACAGAAGATTTTTGCCATTTGGAGAGCTGGAAATTTTTTTTATTGAATAATGCATGTTACAAAGTCATAATGTTTTTAATATGCTTCTTCTAAAGGTTACATAAATTTCCTCTCATTTCTGTGTAAATGTTTTTGCTGTAGGTGCTACAGTCCGGGAAGTTTTGGAAGTTTACTCTGTGCAAGGTGCTCTTGAGAGAAGATAACTCATTTCAGACTTATTTAAAATGTATTGAATAAAACGATTGCTTACCAACTGTAAATATTACAATTTTACTTCTACAGCAGAGTATTCCTGTTAGGCCTTTCTGCCTGTCAACACTATACATTTTGATGACCGCTTTCATTTTATCTTTATAAGTATAACCATCTCTATCAAGTACTGTGGCAAAAGCATTTAAAGAAAAGTGGTGGGGGGGAAAAGTGTATCTTAAAAGTAGAATTTGCTGCCACTCAAAAAAAGCCCAAAAACAAACGAACAAACAAAAAAAACCTCCCACTAAACCTACCAATTGTCCTTCCTTAACTTGATATTAGACAGTTATTTATTGGTATAAAAACAATTGTGACTTTTACATCTTGAAATTTCTTCACACCGAGCCCTCCAAAAATATCCAGTATTTGAACTGCCATTTAATGTTCTCTACCCCCTTTCTTCTTTTTGCCAGTGGTTGTTGCTAACTAAAGTAGGAAAGGACAAATGAAGGCATGATTGTGCACTCATTCAGATATGAAATCTTCTGAATCTTCATCAGTCTGTAAGTATTGAACGTGTGCCATTGGTTCTTTTTGGTGTCTTTGATGAAGAAGAATTGTTTGAGAATAAAACCCATTTAATAAAAATGGTCACTTGTGAAAAAGTGACATACAAAGGAATAAAACCTTAATCTATAATCTTGTGGTAAATGTTTTATAGTTTATAGAGAAGTGGTAATGCCACTTGTAATAACATTCACTTCGACTTTCTTTCTTTCTTTCGCGGTCCTTTGTTTCATTTTCCTCCACTGTTGCTCATTCTCATAGCTCATCCTGTCAAATGAATGACTGTTTAATGGAGGGCATAAATATTGTTTTCCATTTACTTTTTCTAGTCATGCCACTATGTTTTTTGCCTGTCCTGTCAATACAATTTTAATCCTGAAAAAAATCAGTTATATTCCCAATGAGAAAATTAATTACATGTGCAATAAATAAAATTTTTGCTCATTTTCTTGGCTGTTTAGAGGCTGAATGGTTCTGTGAAGCCATAAAAGTCTGCACTTCATTTGTTTAAAATGTTAGTCATGTCCCACTGTGGTGGGTTGCCCCTGGCTTGATGCCAGGTGCCCACAAAGCCATTCTATCCCCCCTCTTCTTAGCTAGGCAGGGGAGAGAAAGTAAGGTGGAAAGTGACTTGTAAGTTGAGTTAAGGCAGTTTACTAAAGTGAAAGTGAAGGTTTGTGTGTGCACAAGCAAAGAAAAAAAGCCAATAATTTTATTCTCCACTTCCCATGAGCAAGCGATGTCCAGCCACTTCCCAGGAAGCAGGGCTTCAGCACATGTAGCGGTTGCTCTGGAAGGCACACACTGTAAATAGAAAATGCCCCCCACTTCTTCCTCCTTTCTTTAGCTTTTATATCTGAGCAGATGTCACATGGTATGGAATATCCCTCTGGCCAGTTTGGTTCAGTTGGCCTAGTGGTGTCCCCTCCCAAGGTCTTGCCCACCCCCAGCCTACTGATGGAGGGGCAGAATGGTGGAGACGTCGCCAACGCTGTGCCAGCCCTGCTCAGCAGTACCCAAAACACCGGTGTGTCATCAACACCTTCAGAGCTGCCAATGCCAAGCACAGCACTGTGAGGGCTGCTGTGGGAAAACGAACTCCATCTCAGCCAAGCCCAATACACCCTCTTACAAGAGTATGTGGAGTGAGCAGTGAAGAGGAAGCTAAAGAGCTCTTCAGCAAGTGTATTGAGCTAAACATTTCCTTAGCCTTTTGACTGAATTAAATTGAGGCCTAAACTCTGTCCTAGGCACACTATACTGCAGTGAAATGAACCTTCTGTGGCAGTTTCTTTAGCTTTCTTTTAGTTATAGCATTATAACCTGTGAAGACTTAAAGAATGCAGTTACATGTCTCAAAACACTGTTCCCATAAGATAAATCACCACAATAGTACTTGAGATAAGCACAGATGCCGCAGCAGGAAGGAGCTAATTCTTGACCTAATGGATGTAGCGGTTTAAGTAGCTACTAGACAAAAATTCCCACCGTGGCAGGCAGTGGGAAGTGGAAAGGAAGCAAGTGTTTATGCACATGCAATCTCAAATTATGGGAACAGCATCTACACCCCGTGGATACCCAGGACTTGAACTGTATAAAAGTGGTATCTTGAGAGGAAGGATTTGGATACCCCCACCACAAAGAAGAACAAGGTGAAGAAGGACCAGCAGGATGCTGCAGGAATCCATGTGGTAGTGATACCTTTTGCTTAATCTCCTTCTCTCTTATTCTCTTTCCCATCCCCTCTCTCTTCCTGTTTCTTTCTATCTCTCTACCTCTCATTTAAATAAAATCCATACTGTTGACTTTGTCATATGGTCTTGTTTGCACCTTATTTTGGGCAGAAGCGTCTCTTATATTTGGATCATAACACAGCCTTGCTTCCAACTGTGTATGAATATGTCTATTTTTACATATATGCATGTGTGTATAGGTGTAGGTGTGCATATATATATATATACATACACGTTGTGTATTTAGGACTTCAAACAGACTGAGATAACAGAAGCAGAACTCTGTTCTTTGTTATATTTTATTTCACTCTATTTCTTATTCCAGTGTCTCCCATTTTCAAAGTATTACAGATTTTCTTTAGAAATGCATAACACCAATAGAAAAGATATTAAGAGAGTGAGTTTGGGAACAATAGACTCATTCATCATATGTGAGTATACAAAAATTTATTTGGAAAGCACACAGGTATCAGTAGATAGAAAATAATGCATTATATTTGAATCCTTCTTTATTTAGATAAAAATAGAGATATCTAAACTGCCACCAATACATCTGCAGAATTAACCACTTCTTGGGGTGAATGGCTTCTTTCTGCATGAAAATGTTGTGATCGTTTATACCCAGCTCTTATTTTTAAGGTTATCTATGTCATCATAAGCAGTAAGAATATTTTTGCTTTGATGAAAGCAGAGTCTCTAGGACACACTTAATACTATAATATTTATTTTGCTGGACATTAGGGGCATAGATATTCACTCTGCCACTAGGTTTACAAGTGATAATTTATATAAGGGTAATGTTACTGTGTATATGTGCAAAATACACATTTATATTTTAAGTCCCTTTCCCTAAAGAGATCTTTTTTAGTGAATATTTTCAAAGTAGGCAACAGTGATTCCATCTAAGGGTAGATATTGAACAGTTTATATAATATCTATTTATTTAAAAAAAAATAGCAGTTTCAAAGTTTGGTATTATTGTCCAGAACAGAAGTAAGATTCTGGGTTTATATACAGACAGAGCTAGTACATTGTTAGCTTGTTATTTTAACTTGGTGTTAATTCTTACATTTGATATTCGTTAACAGGTATCTAGCATACAGTCACAGCTAAGAGAATTCAGATAATCTCATTAGCGTTTTTGAATTCTGGCATTTTTATGCATTACTTAATAGAGATGGTTTTGAGCTAGGCTATTTATTTCTTTTTTTAATGTATCATTTATGTTCCAAGATATTTCTTTTCTCTAGTTAGTTCTTACCAAACATAGTTAGCTGGAAGGGTTGTGTTGTTCATGTCTATTTGTCGCATTAGATTCCCAGAATCTCATCAGAACCATGTCAAATTACATCAATCCAAACTCTGGACTTCTGATAACAGAGTGCTATAAGAATAGCATGGCTTGAAGGTTATTTTAAGACAAATAGCTTGTCGTCATCACAGAAGTACTATAAGAGATACAATAATTTATTGAGTGTTCATGCAATATGATTTTTTGTTGTACCCCAGTAACCTGAAATTTTCAGTAGCCTATGCTTTACAAAACGTGCACAACACTGGACTAAATTTTAGAGAGGTATTTGTAATAAAACGATTCTCTTTCTGCAAGGAAATACAATAATGAGGTAGAGATATCTTTCTTTCTGACCCCAGAAAAGAGACAAATACTGAAACAGGAAATTAAAAAATGCTCCCTGAAGTTAAATATATTACAAGATATTGCTGCCCTCACTATAAGACTAAGAATGTGGCAAAATTGCATCCCCTGGCTGCACGATCTCTACCAGCAAACCTGGAATAGATGCAGATAAACCAGGCAGGGTGCCTTTCTGCTTCTGCATTATGTAGAACATGACAAAGGACAGTTGATCATAAAAATGTACATTATCATATGCTGCTGCTGCTGTTATGCTCAGCTGCTTCTAGAGTTTGGACAAGCCGAGGCACACAGAGAATGAACCTTTCTCATTTCATTCCTGGACTAGTGAAGCAGAGAAACTAAGTCTGTCAGAACTTAAGAACTGGCCTGCTTCTAGAAGTGTGCTACAGATTTCTCTGATAATGCTCATATCTTTCAGAGAAGACTGCTAAATTCCTTTTTTTTTTTTAGAATTTTGTGAATGATTGGAAAGATCTGGCAGGAGGTTTTATCCAGGACCCTAAATCTTCTCTTGAGGAAGCAATAGCTTTGAAGGGACAAGTCTATTTTTTTTCTCCCATGCCAGCAAAGGCTAGCTACTGTTGTGCCAGGCTTAACTTGCATAAATTCCTTAAATTATTCAATATCCTTTTGGGACTGAGATTAGAAAATTTTTCAGGCTGCAATCACCAGCTCATGGAGGGATGGAAAAAAAACCAAACCAAGGTATATTCCTGAAAGTTCTTCTGCAGTGAAGGGCAGCAATCTCATCTCAGCATGTAGTTTCTATTTGCTAAAACTATTCATTCAGTGAGAATGACACCTTATCCAGTGCGTATGATCTTACAATTCCTTTCCCATATGTCTTGCCCTGGTGAGCCTCCTCACCAGTGGTACACAGTGCAGTATATTACCTTTTCCATATTGAAGTTTTATTCATGTTCTTGAGTAAATTGCATTTAACTGCTGTTGCAAATTCGATTCTGGGAGGATGTTCAAAAGACACTTTATGGGATTTAGTAATAATAGAAAACTGAACTTCCCATAGGTCAGTCCAAAATACTGGCCGCCTGTACACCAAATCTCTGTTACCTTCTTTGAGTAACTCTCATTGGAGATTTTCTATTCAAGTGCTGTCAGTTTTACTGGAGCTCTTACAAATATTGGTGGGTTTAATCCTCAAAGTCAGAAGAAAAAGTCTAAATATACCCAAAGTACCAAAGGCAAAAAAAATCTTGCATTTTTAAATTTTTTAAAGATCATGTAACTTTTATTCCAGTTGTGAATATAGTGGAACAGAAAAATAGATTCAGAACTAATAAATATAAACCACATTGGATTCCCAGAAAAGTGTTCTTTTGGACCCAGTGCACACCTCCCTTGTATCAAAGGAACTCTCTTTGACTTCTGTGGTGTTTGGCTTAGGCTCAGGGAAGCATGTGTATAAGGGTATTGGGAGTGAGAGGTAACAATTTCCTAGCTATCCTGCTTTGGGGCTCAGTCAGGTACAGCCTAGGTTTAACACATCTGTGTTTCCTGTGTTCTGCTGCTGTAGAGTTACCACTGCTGCAAAATGTGACAGCAAGGTTCAATATGTTCTTCTCAAAACATGTCTCTGAGGCTCTGTCTTTTCTGCTTGTGTTCAGGTAACTCATCTGAGTGGCTGCACCACAGTGAGACCGTACTTGAACTAAAAGGTGCAAAGCAGTGCCACTAGTTCTCTTACAGCTGTAAGAGCTTCTGACACAGCTCATCATCTTTATTGCTGCAATGATACCTTCTACATTAGAAATTTCTTTGTGCTAGTACAGTTCAAAAATTTTTCTGTCCAGTTGGATACACGTGGGAGTTGTGAGAAGGCATTAGGAGTCTAATACAATTTGATAACTTTTATCTACATTGACAGTTCCTATGGCCTTTTTAAACTATGGTGAGATCAAAATTCAGCTTGTGTCCCTGGACAGGCCTACACATCAAGTACAAGAGACATATTTTCAAGGGTGCATGCCTCCTAGCTAGGACCCACCCCCAGGCTGTAACTTGAGTCATCTCTAAAACAAAGACAAGACTTGAAACAGGACAGGTTGGGGGTATGGATCAAGTTTTGTAAGGTGTTTCTGTCATGCTGCGTGTTATGGAATGTTGCCATCAAATATATTACACTGATAGGGAAGGAAAAAATTAGTTTGTGAAACAAGCATGAGCATTTGCTGATCCTGTGGAAACTCCAGCTCTTTAGTGCTCACAGTGATCTTTTTGTCAATTGGTTATTTGTTTTTATTGCAAACTGAAGTCGCGAGGGACAGACTCCAGTGAAATCACTATCTCTGAGTTGGCTGTGAGATAACCAGAAATACCTCAGCTAGGGAATAGCATTTTCTTTCTCCAGTATGAATTTCCATAGTTTGCTAAACAAATTGTGAGCTACATGTTCCAACAGTTCCCAGGCTCTTGCACAGCTCCAATACCAGGAAATTCACGAACTAGGAACTAGTGTTCTTGGCATTGCATGTCAGTGTCAAAATTTGTATTTATTTTACTGGGAACAGGAGGCCTTTTTCAGTTGACCTTTCTTGCTAGTAAGGAAAATTTTTCTTCTAAGGCAAAAAATGTACTATCCATATTTTTATGGTAACAACAGTGAATAAATTGAATGTTGCAGTCCTATTTTGCTAAATTGTCATCTAAAGCAACAGGAGGAATATGAGTCCACTTTGTTCTGCCAATTTCTGAAGGTACCATGGAGGTTAAATAACAAGTACCTAATGTTTCTGCTTTGGATGATGTTATAAAGGAAATTGGATAAACACAGGAATATAAATCAAGGAAAGGTGCCTAGAAAATGATGCCATCAGTTAGAAAAATGTGCCATACTTATACCTGATCTGTCCTCTTACTTGCTGGAAGTAGAAAAGAGAAAAGCATTTAGTATCGTGAGTAATCCAGGCACTGATTAATTGCATCCCATAATGCTTTCTAATGTATCTTCTAGAATACCTTATAAATCATACACAGGCCTTTTCTCTTTAAATGCTACTTTATCAATTGTCAATTGCTCAACTTTCAAAATAAGGGAAGAAAATTAGGGCCTGAGTAGCTGGGATTTCCTTTCCTCCTGAGGGCCTGGATTCAGTTCAGTATTTAGGCACAGGTACAGCCTGAAGCAGATGCACAGTCCCATTAAAGATGTGTGCTTAAGTACCTTTGTGAATGACGATTATTTTCGGCCTTTCAAAACACTGTGACATTTGATGTATGTTAGAAAATCATCCTACTTGAAAAAGGTCACACAAAGAAACAAGGAAAGCAGTTGTTTTCATGAATATAATTACAGGCTTGAGTTTCAAACCTGCAATACAATGAGTTTTACGCAGCTTCACATTTCACTGCTAGTGTGAGTGTGTGTCTTCTACACATTTCTGTATGCAAATTGATTAGAAAGTTGTAGTTGCTCACCTTAATAAGCCCCAAATCATGGGAACGTTGTGAAACTCATAAACTGAAGAAATCATTTGTGATTGTTCCACCCTATATTTCAAATGTGGAAAATAATTCAAGCTTGGATCTACTTCTAACTTCTTGCAGGAAATATCTTGCAAAGCCTTCTTTAGGTAAGAGCTACTACAACTTCCATTTCTTTCACCATAGATTCACACAGGGTTTTGAAATAGATTTGGAAATATATGGTGATGGTGGAGTATGTTTTAAGTCTGGTAGCAAGCATGGTTCAGCAAAATATTGATAATTACGGAGTTTTGCAAAAGCTGTCAATCTTGTTGAATAGGGAGGAAATTACTGCTTTTATTGCGCATTCCTTTGGCCCACTTTTTAAAAGGATGTAGGAAATAAGGATGAGAGGTTATGTAAAATAGCAAGAGAGGAAGTCTTTATCTGAGTCAGGAAATCAAGTTCAGTGCACCAACTACCATTAACCTCGTCTCCCACCTGCCAATGAAAGCAGAGCACTACATCTCGGTTAGTATTTGGGTCTGCTTTAAACCAGCAAGCTGTCCTTCTGAAATAGACTAGTAGGAATTTATTCTGAAAATATTCTATTGTTACATTTTATACATGGTTAATATAATATAAAATTATATTATGATTTTCTGTGGAGGTATCTTTTGGTGTTGTCCTTAGTTTCCTATCCAAAAAAAATTGTCAGTTATGAAATCATAAGTCATAAATGGAAACAACCTATTTGATCACTCAGTCCGTCTCATGTCAAGGGGAAAGGCTAATAAAAAAAACGCAATTTTTTTTATAAATAGTCAGGAAGAATGAGAAGAAAACTAACCAAAGCAAGTCCATATGTAGAATACAGTAGTTAACTCTTTCTTAACGATAATGAAGGGAATTTCAAGGATTTGTATGATGCCTCTTAAAATTCTGCCCTTATTTTCTAGCTAATGTCTGCATGATTTTCCAACTTCAGATAGAACTCATCTTTTCTTCAGATAAGATATACTTTTCCTACTAGGTTTATTTTGGGGGCTTTGAAGACCAATAGGAAGTGGATTTAAAAGTGCTTCCAGAGTATGACTTCAAATTGAATGGTCAGAGTACTTGTCATACTTACAGAGCAGAACTGCAAGGGTTGATTTTCTCCTGAGGGCATTCCTCGTGGGAGCAGCCCATCACACTGTGGTTGTAGAGTTGCTGGTACTTGTGTCAGTGTCACACAGTCCCCATATTTTTCCAAGTCTGTCAGTTGCCTCTCCTGATGCAAAGCCTCGTCAGTCTGGATAGTTTTAGTCCCCACAGTGCAAAACCAGCATAATACTACTGGTTTCCTTAGGATAAACAGGTTCCTTAAGAATGAGCAGGAAGGGAAGGAGAAAAGAAGGAAATGGGATTATTTAGCATAGTTAAAATGTAGCCTTTTTAAGCACATCTGTCCAAAGAAAACTTCTCTGTGAAGTAACACTGCTTTTCTGCTAAGCTGTTGTTGAAAGGATTTACATGTAATGGGAACAATGAATAATCCTCCTCGTTCTTCACTCATTTTGTCAATGAGTTCATGTACTGTGCAGGACTCAAGGCTTATCACAAAGTGCTAGAGGATCAGGGGATTGAAGGGATGAAGTGACTGTCAAGATCTGCTGAAATTGGAAAACACAGAGAACTGTTGAACCAATAGACCTGCTCAGGTTATCACGACTGAAGGCTGGCACAGCACACAGCACTGTGTCCAGCCTCCTCGCAGTAAGACTCACCACCTTGGTTAGTATGCTATGCTTAGGAGAGAGGCTGAGGTCTGAAAATGAGGTTGGAGAGTGAGAGGCTAATTCCTCTCCGTGTTGAGCTAGGATAGATCAAGACTAGTGCTTCATAAATCACTGGATGAACAACAAAAAACACACAAGAAACAAAAATTGCTTATTTTCTGCTATGTCACGCTTTTTTCCAGTAACTCTTTACTGCTGAAATGTCTGCATATTTGAGAAGGTGAGGATTACAGGACACATGTGGTGACTGTTTTCTCAAAGACCAGGGTAGTACCAGATAGATCCTGTGAACGAGGTTTCATCTTCTAAAAACTGTCAGATTAGTACCATATGCCAGAAATAAATACGCACAAAAATGTTCTGTGACAAAGAAAGCTGCTGTGCTTTTGTCTGCAGTATATTGTTCCATATGCAATATTAGACAAAAGGACAGATTTCATTATTTTCCTAACCACTGGTTCAAGGACTGCAAGTAGTGTGCTGTTCTCCCAGAGGTATGGAATAGGATTTTTAGTATCTTTTCAAAGCCCTTTTTCTTTTTCCCTCAGGGACATTAAGGGACATTATGGTCAACTGTTTTTGATAACCACATCTGTCCACATTGATGCTACTCTGTGACACCCTGTGACATAAGTCACACACAACTGGATGCACAGAGGTGTGTTGGCATTCTGGTAGAGAAGAGAATCTGTCGTCTTGAAGGTCTTTGCCTCAAATCTCAGTTGATGGTTTCCAAGTAGTACCTTGCAGACAGATACCTTTGTCATAGCTGACATGCTGGACAGCATTTCTAATGGAGAGACAAAGGATTACAACTGCAGCAATAGGCTGAACTTCAGACCCTTTCTTTTTTTATCTGACATAATCTGTGAACACAAAATTCTACTTAAAAAAATCCAAATAAAGTGAAGCAGTCTTTGCATGCAAATCCTCCTGTCGTGGAGATGGACTCACTGATCAGGGCAATAGAGAGCCCTGTGACAGCAATAACCCACAGGGCTTCCTGGTGTTTACAGCATCAGCACTCCTCTGCCCCATGTCACAAAGTCAGCCTCTCTCCTGCTGAGCATCAACACTGTGACTGGTTCATTGAACACAGAAGAAATACAGGAAGAAGTCAGGGAAACTAAAACCGAGGAGATAGGACAAGAGAAATGTCAATATGCTCGGCACTATTCCCGTATGAAAGAACTAGAAGAATAATTAGTGATAAAAGTTCAGCCACCCTGGAAGGAAAATAAAGTTGTTGTGAACTACTGTTGAAAACCATCAAACTTTCGATATAAAAAATAATAAGCCTTATGATGAAAAGTGCTTCTCAAAAAGATATTTAGGTTTCTGTAAATGGAAAAGCCTGAAAATCCCTCTCATGACAAGTGAAAATTGTATAGTGTAACTTGCACTTACTCATTAAATTCTTTCATGAATTTAAACCTCTTTGTGCATATTTTCTGTACAGATTTTTTCCTCTAAATTATAAATGTATTCATTTATAATATTATAAGCTCTGGAAAATATGTTATGCTTCACCTGAAGTATTCACAATATGCTCAGTTTGAAAAATATGGGTTCCTGTGCTCACACATTTAATCACAAGATCCACACTTGAAAATGTCCTCAAGGGTAGCAAAAACATTGCTACGTTGAAAGAAATATTCCTCACAGAGTGTACAGAATTTGTTCAAAGAAACATCTGACAGAAAGCAAGACTACAAACTTAAGAGTGCTCTAATTTAGAAAATCAATAGGAAAAAAAATCAGGTAAAAACACACCAAACTATAAAGTTATAACAGATTGAAAATATGGATGATGTCTCAGGGAAAAACTCACAACAAGCCCATAAGAAATCTGAGCAAGTACACAACTACAGATGATACAGAGATGAACCACAGGGTTCATCTCTGGATTAATATTTTTAAGAAAAATGTGTTATTAGAAAATTCAACCATCTCAAGGAGGAAGCACATGCTAAGAGTATTAGAAAAAAAAATAAACTGAAAGTGTAAGTGCTGAGAAAAAGCATTGCACTTTTGACAGAAAATGAAAATTTTCTGCAGAAAATAAGGAATAATCACAGAATGGTATGGGTTGGAAAGGACCTTAAAGGTCCTAATTCCATCTCCCCTGCCACTGGCAGGGTTGCCTTCCACTCGAATATTGCATAAATCCATGCTCATTTGAAATGGGAAAGTATCTGAACTTAGTTATTTTATTTACATTTATTCTAAAAGACAGAATGAACCCTACAATACATGACAGGAGAGATGTTATATGGCATATAAATGTTAGGTTGCATAAAATGGAAAACAGATATTTTTTGTAATAGTAAGCAGCCTTAGTTTTCAGACAGTGGTCTAAAAGTTTAATAGTCGTGGAGGTACCATCCTCTGTGCAGGATGAGGAGCAACAAAGTAATTCCTCTGTTAAAATTTTGCTTTAGCTGGAGAAGCTGAGACAGAAGTCTTACAAATGACTTTGGAGAAGGCAAGCTGACACGGCCTCTTGCAGCTTGCAGCAGCAGCTTGCAGGCAGGGCTCAGTACCAGCTCCCAAGGCTGGATGCAGGAGAGTAAGTTACTGAAGCTGTCAGTACTGAGCAATTGTTAAAACAAGGAGAAAATTCGCAAATTTCTGTTACTGCATTTGTTAGACATTTCATACAAGCTATTCCTACGAATTTTCTGTATATTGAATTTCCTCTAACTGCTATGCATGGAGTGATCCTCTGAATGTGATAGTTTGTTTACACTCCTATTAAAGAGACTGAAATATCTTAAACAGGAGAACAAATATTGAATGACAAGTATCAGACAATGCAATTCTCTTCTTCAACACCAACTTTAATGGACGAAAAATTATTTGTGCTATTACTCTTGAAAAATTCTGGATTTAGCAAGGAAAAATCACTGCATGCTGTCTGCAACACCTTTTAAAAGAATTTTTAAAACATATTGATAACTCTCATTTCAAATATAATGTCTTTTGTTGTAGAGCTTATACAAATCAGTGCTGCTGACTGAGGGTATCTAAATAAGTGGAAGCGCTTACGTGACTATTCCGATCTGGTAAACTCAAGTTTCATTTCATTTTAATCACAATTCATTCTTTAAAAGTACTCCATTTTTTCACATCAAAGAATAAGATGAATTAACTGCTTAGCATGTCTATCCCTGTTCTTTGTTGCAAACTTTGCAATCACTTGGTCTGTACCTATAGTTATATCATTTAATTTATGTTATTAAAAGGGGCAGTTTTGGTCTCTGTGTTGTCCCATTTGACTCTGTTTACCCCAAAGAGGAGAGTAGTGAAAGGGGTGAGACATGAATTCCAGTTTCTGCATGTGCACAGAAAAATCCTCAAATAGGAAATGTCAGAAAAATCCAGTGGCAGGAAGAAGTAGGACATGCACAAGTCTGGGGCATGCATTTGTTCACGATTGTCCTTTGCCACTAGGTCACAAAACATTTGGCAAATTCACTTGCTTGAAAGGACATAGTCACTTTATCTGGTGTAGATAAGTAATACAGATTGTATGATATAATCTTATGATATAAAGAAAGATAAAGAGCCAAGATACTGAAAAAAAACTTCTCAGCAGATGAAAATGATGTGGCAGTTGCTCTCATAGGGGAATTTGCCTTAACAGTCTTAGCCAGTCTGTGAGTTTGCCCCTGTGATAGCTGAAGTTGCTGTTTTGCCAGCTTCTTAACTTCTCAGAGATGACTGGATCTCAATGCTGATGGAAACAAATCCAGTTTTTAAAATTCTATGATATCATTTGGGTTGAAAGATACTATATACATATGATTTTCTTAAAAATTGTACTGGAAATATGGGACAGCTTTGATTTACAACTACTTAGGGGGTTTCAAATGTTGTATTTCATACAATCACTTCAACAATTTGGATGCTACAAAACTTAGTAGTCCCAGAGCAATGTAAATCCAGAGGGAGAGAAAATCATAGGCCTGTGATTTTTTTCTTTCTTTCTGTGTCAGGATATGGTTCACCAAAACCCATATTAAAAACAAGACGGCTTTTTCATTGGTCAGTCATTTGAGGAGATAAAAGCAATTAAATGGCACACTGATTTTCAAATTTCCTTCTTCCAGATTTCAAGTGTATCTTCTCTGGGAACTAACATTGAAATATTATTTTACATCCACTTCTAGCTATGGCACAGTACTTCACAAAACCTGCTTGCACAGCACTACACAAGGTGGAGCCCAGCAAATTAAGCTGACCTCATATTCCCTTTAAGCAAAGAAAATACTGAGGGGTGAGATGCTATTTTCAGAATAGCTGTGCTTAGGTTAAGCTAGGGACAGGCAGTTCAGGTAGCTTCAAAGTTGTGTTCAAAATCTGTTGGAAAAGATCTTCAAAACAATGCTGAGCACTAAGACTTATGCTCTTCTCTCCTGCAGCAAGGGAAGTAACTATATGGACTCTGCCTGGAATAACTGTAAGGTCAGAAGAAAAACTATATCCAGTAGAATATTCACAGTCTCTGGCAGCACCCAACCAGACACACTTAGGGAAGAGTATAAAATTAAGCAGACTACTTGCTGATATTCTCCCAGCCTCCAGCAATTTGCAGCTCATATTTGAGCCAAAGGTGGTATCTTTATATTTAATAGTTCTCAGTGGATTTTTTTCATGAATTTGAGTGTTCACTTTGAAGCCATATAAATATTACTAGCCACAGAATCCTGCAAGAAGCAGTTAGTTAGCTAGTCCATGCATTAAATCTTTAGGAAAAAAGTGGGCTTCTAATGTAAAGTTTTACTTCATGCAAATAAAATATCAAAACCTTATAAAAAAGGCTTGAGGTCCGTTTATAGGCAGAAAAGGTACATCCAAATATGATCCCTTTCACTATGTTTTCTCAAATCCGTTTGTACCATAGGAAAAAACTGGTAAACTGCTTATACATCACAAAGCAGAAATAAAATATATTGTTCAGCATGAACTAGCTAACAAGGATACTTACTTTCAGCTAAGGAATCCCTTTTTTGTGACTCAAAGAATTTTTTTTTCTTTGGGGCAATATTTAGAGTGTTGAATTTCAAAAGGACAGTAACTATTAAAAAGTTTTCAGATTCATTTTAATTATGTTGATGGCAATATCTATAAAATTTTTTTCATGAAGTGTTTTTTGGCAGTTTTTTCTAAAAAAATCTAAAACCATTTTGTGTCTTTTGTTCTTTTTGTGATTGCACTGTATTTGCACTGTGGCAGGGTTTTGGTAGTGGGGGGCTGCAGGGGTGGCTTCTGAGAGAAGCTGCCACAAGCTTTCCCCATGTCCAATAGAGCCTGCGACACACGGCTCCAAAACGGTCCCACTACTGGCCCAGGCAAAGCCCATCAGTGATGGTGGTAGCACCTCTGGGGTGATGTATTTAAGAAGGGGGAAAAAGCCCTGTGCAGCTGCATCCAGAGAGAGGAGTGAGAACATGTGAGAGGAACAACTCTGCAGCCACCAAGGTCAGCGAAGAAAGAGGGGAAAAAAGTGCCCCAGGCACCAGAGCAGATTCCTCTGCAGCCCAAAGTGATGACCGTGGTGAGGCAGCTGTGCCCGTGCAGCCCATGGAGGTTCATGGTGGAGCAGAGATCCACCTGCAGCATGGAGGAACCCAACTGGAGAGAATGGATGCCTGAAGAAGGCTGTGACCCCATGGGAAGCCTCAGCTGGAGCAGACTCATGGCATGATCTGTAGACCAGGGAGTAGCCCACACTGGAGCAGGTTGGCTGGCAGGACTTGTGACCCCACAGGGGACCCACAGTGGAGCAGCCTGTTCCTAAAGGACTGCATCCTGTGGAAGACACCCCACGCTGGAGCAGAGGAGGATGTGAGAAGTCCTCCCACTGAGGAGGAAGGAGCGTCAGAGACAACCTGTGATGAACCAACTGCAGCCCCCGTCCCCCATTCCCTTGTGCTGTTGTGGGGGAGGAGGCAGAGCAAATAGTGAGTAAAGTTGAGTCAAGGAAGAAGGTAGGGGTGGGGGGAAGGTCTTTTTAAGATTTAGTTTTATTTATCATTACTCTTCTCTGATTTGATTAGTAATAAGTTAAACTAATCTCCCAAGTCAAGTCTGTTTGCTCGTGATGGTGCCTGATGAGTGACGTCTCCCTGCCCTTGCCTTAACCCATGAGCCTTTTGTTATATTTTCTCTTCCCTGCCAAACTGAGGAATGGTGTGATAGAGTGGCTTTGGTGGACACCTGGCATTCACCAGGGGGCAACCCACCACCAGTGATAAACAAAATTTAACTTTCCTTCGATAACAGTGAACTATGATCTCCAGGTTATAAAAAACAGCTTCCAACTCATTTGGTTATTTGGTGCACCCCTGATCTCAGTTCCGTTGGAGTGCAGTCATAATTTACAGACTTGTGATGGAGACATGTCTCTACATGTTCAGCCACAAAGGTTGCTATCTTACCACGTTTTGATACAGCTGTACTCTTGACAGCCTACTTTGGGGTATTCACTGCCACTGTAGATAGACAGCTCAGATGATTAAAGGAAAGCTACTGTGTGTGAGCTAATAATAGAAACATTAAGGGTGGAAAAGATTTGCACGATCATCAAGTCCAACCTTTGACTGAACATCATCATGTCAACTATACCATAGAACTAAGTGCTACATCCAGTCTTTCTCGAACACTTCCGGGCATCTTGATTCTACCATTTCCCTGGATGGCTTGTTCCAATGCTTAACCACCCTTTCAGTGAAGAAATTTTTCCTTATGTCCAACCTGAACCTCTCCTAGCACAGCTTAAGCCCTTTTCTTCTCATCCTGTTGCTCAATGTATTTCTTGTACTGAGGGGCCCAAAACTGAACATAGGATTGGACATGCAGCCTCACCAGTGCTAAGTACACGGGGACAATCACTGTCCTGGTACTGCTGGTCACACTATTCCTGATGCAAGCTGGGATGCCACTGGCCTTCTTTGCCACATGGACACACGCTGGCTCATGTTCAGCTGCTGTTGACCAGAACCCCCAGGTCCTTCTCCTGCACCACTTTCTGGCCACCCTTTCCCCAGCCTGTAGTTCTGCATGGGATTATTGTGACTGAAGTGGAGGACCTGGAACTTGCCCTTGTTGAACTTCATTCAATTGGCCTCAGCCCCACTGATCCAGTCTGTCCAGATCTCTCTCTCTGCAGAGCCTTCCTACCCTCCAGCAGTTCAACACTTCCACCCAACTTAGAGTCATCCACGGACTTACTGAGGGTGCACTCAATCCCCTCATCTTGATCATGGATAAAGATATTAAACAAGACTGATGCCAGTACCCAGCCTTGAGGAACCCCACTAGTAAGCAGATGCCAGCTGGATGTGTTACCATTCATCACCACTCTCCAGGCCCAGCCATCCAGCCACTTTTTAATCTAGCAAAGAGCACACCTGCCCAACCTGTGGACTCACATGTTCTCCACGAGAATGCTCTGGGAGACAGTATCAAAGGCTTTGCTGGAATTCAGGAAGACTACATCCACAGCCTTTCCCTCATTCATTAGGCAGGCCACTTGGTCATAAGAGAAGACAAGGTTGGTCAAGTGGGACCTGCCTTTCCTAACTCCATGCTGGCTGGGCCCAATCCCCTGGTTGTCCTGTAAATCAAATCTTTCATATGTCCTTAGTGAAGAAAAATATATTTTTATACTTGAAGTTAGATAGAAGAAAATTAAAAAGAAGCAAAGAAAGTGTCCATCTTCATAGTCAGAAATTCAAGTTTGAAATCATTAGTTGTGTTTTCTCTCCCATAAGAGAGAAGGAAAACATAGTTATCATCAATAAACACAATGGTAAATCCAGGTAATTAAACTGTACTCTTCATCTGAAGACCCTGAGCAGTTAATAATCGCTAATTAATTAAGCCTTGCAGCATTTCTGGAAAGGATATGCGACTTCAATAATACATCTCTCAGGGGATCCAAATTGTAGACTTATTGTGTGACCCACAGGTTAACTGGAAAATTCTGGATCAAATATATCTCAAGACCTAAGGTGTTACTGTATTTTTAAACTCAACTCCAGTGAAATAGTCCCACTATGACGTCTGCTCCATGGAGGCAGAGGAAAAAGACCACAAACCGTGATGTGTGGTTATAGAAACTGCAAAATAATGGAGAAGGGCAGCGTTGGGAATTTAGAATGGATTACACTTCACTCCACATGCTCAAGATTTCATTTGAGGTTTGGTTATCAGGTGTGTTCTTCCAGAGGATTTCTTATCAAGCAAAGCAGGCTTGTAAAAAATTGTACAATGATTATACATGTCCCACTTTTATTAATGCCTTCCATAGATAGAAGGCATAACACAGCTACTTTATACCTAAGGGCCAGAAGTTCTTCTACAGATAGCATGTTTGCTGTATCAAAAGCCCAGGCTGCTGTCACTCATGGGATCAGTAATGTAGAACAACTTTGTTAAAGTCATTAAGTGGGTTCAGTTCAGCCCATATGGAGTGTAGTCCAAATGTAAAGCTGAAAATATGAAATAATAATGGCTTCTGTGTGAGAGAGAGGGGCAGAAAAATTACGAAATTTTGTGGCCTTAATACCATTGAAGGCACATTGCAATGACCATTCAGCAGCTGGACATTTTCCTTTCAGATACATCCAAAGCACAAACATGCCTTTAAGGTTCCTCTTATCTTTCATTAAACCTAAATTTGGCTGCTGATTTCTATAATATTTTCTTATAATTTACAGTATTTAAAGAACTGTACAGAGACATTACTTAAAATATTATCTATTAGAATTTTAATTAGATCATCAGTTTGTAGTATTGATATATAAAAATTTGAATCCCTTTCTCAGTACAGATAACAAAATGGAAAAATAAACCAAAATGGGAAACTGAAGAAGTGAACTGGATTCTTCTCAATCTAGAAATATGGCACTTAAATGGGATTTTCTTGAAGTTAGGAGAAGGAAACAATATGCCTCTCATTTAACATGTGGTTCTCACTAAAACTGATTAACCTAAATAAAGTTTTCATATTATGAGGAAGTGGTTTAAAGTTCTATGGTAATTAAAAGTGAAGACCAACAAGAACCCCAAAGAAACAAACAAAAAACCCAAACAAACAAAACCCTGAAGAAGCAAACAAAAACACCACAGTAAACACATTAAGCAGTGTTGACTGTTTATTACTTTATTATTTAACAGCCCACCTGTTTGTAAGTAGGTGAGATAGACAACCAGCTGTATTTGTTCTGTTTAATATATCGCCTTTTTGCATGAATCCACCTATTCTGTCTGTCTTTTGGATTCATCCTGATGTTTATAAGCAGAATTCTCTATCCTTCCATTGACCTTTGTTGTATTGCATGCAGTCCAGTCAAGCTATTTCGTAATTCAAATGTAATGTTATTATTCTCAAATCTGATACTTCCTCTGCATATCCAAAACCACAGCAGCTTCTTGACAAGTGTTCAGTATGCTCCTGTCCTCCTCTCTCACTCTTAAACTAAGACCAGAAAAAGAAAACCACAGACATATACTTTGAAAAGGTCAAGTTCTGCTCTCAGCAGCAGCAGCAGCATACTTGAATATAGATTTTGACCCTAATGGTTGCTGTCTGTCAGACTATCTGATGACTAAAAATGGCAATAATTTCTTCCTCTCAGTAGTTACCAAGTATTAAAAAATAATATTAGAACAAGAAAAGTGCTGCTAATAAGAGAAGTTTTGACTATAAGGACATAAATATGATCTAAAATACTAAAAGTAGTAGAAAAATAGTCCCACTGAGTATACCAATAGAGTATCATGATGGCTTGTGGCTGGCATAGCTTACCTTCTTTGTGTATAACCTGTAGCACTTTTGCGTAAATAGAAATAAACACACATCATTTTACCTACAATTTAGTCTGTAGCAGAGCACTTAAAGGCCACCACATCATGAAATGGCTGTGGCTCAGCTGAATCACCATCATCACAAACATGTGAAGAAGATATTTGATCACTTGCTTTATGTAAATCTATTAACTGACTTGGTGCATAAATGATTTTTTTTCTCATTATTGTTGGTAGTTTGCAATTTTGAATATAATTTATTTATTTACCTCTCCTTAGATGGTTCTCATTTTGCAGTATTGAGACAGATTTAGGCTTTGTTTATGCCTGTGTTCTGTAGAAGTTCTTGTTCTAAAACAGTACATTTCCATAGGTCTCAGAGCATCACCTAGACAAGAGAAAACTACACTGTCTGCTGAAACAAAATCATAAATAGCCTCTGCTAAAACAAAATTATACATTTTCACAGTGCTCTTCCAACTAAGGTCAAAATAAGCAAAAAAACTTAAACTTTGAGATCCATTTTCATTTTTCACTTGGTCTGGCATATATGCATGCAAATCTTACAAAGTGTCAGCTAGGGAAAAAATGTGAATACTTAAAAAAATCAATGCCTATTTTCTTTAATGTCAACTAAAATAATATGTGAAATCCATCTTCTGGAAGTTACAACAAGTGAAAAAGGAACTTTCAATTCAGTGAAAGAATTAGTCATGTAATCTGAAACTCGTGGCTGTAAGATGAAACCAAAGGAAAGGAGGGATGCACAGAACCTATTTTTGATGGATCTAAATTAATGAAGCTCATTTGCAGGAGACCTAGACCAAAGGAGATCAATGAGAAATTTAGTGAGTTGATGACATATAGAGTTTGCTACATGAGCTCTTTCCAGGCAAGATATTGTTCTGCTGCTTTGTATTCTCCTGTAACCTTCAAAAGAAATAATTTTAAAATATAGTTATGTTAATATTGTATTATTGTGATTTTGTCATTATTTATATTATGTACTACCAGCAAACTCCAGCTCTGTTACAATATCACTGGTTTCAGGCACTTCAGGTTCATAAACTTGAACTGAATGTTTTCATTCATAGGAGTTGAACAGAAAAGGATTGCATGTGTTTTGATAAAGGTGTTTAAGACATGAACAGAGCATAAAATAACGTGTTCTGCAAATCTAACTCAAATGTCATTACACTTGATAGTTTGGGGATATTTTTACTTTCAGCAGAAACCAGAGGAAAAGGGCAGTAAATGGTCAGTGGCTTCATTTGAGCACAAGGGACCTTGAAGAAATGAGACTGTTGACACAACAAAGACTGTACAGTATAAAAACTGAGTTCCTGGCAACAGAAAACATATGTTTCTCTGCTCATCCAGCCCTTGCTATTGCTGTGCTCTCTCCTCTCACTTCTAATGTTCTGACTGACAGGTTATAGAAACTTCTTCTGGCCATGTGATCACACTACTTTTGAGGTAGGCTGGAAAAGCAGCATGCACAATTTGAAAGGGGTGTCTTCAATTTTGTTCCTCATTCACATAGATCAGGACCACTGGTAATATCAGAGCTGTGGATATGGATTCCTGACTATTTATATATGATTAATAGTTTGTATTTCCCTCTTGTTGATGCATCTACATTGCAGACACGATGCAGGAATTGTTCAATCTGCAGGTAGCAGGAGCAAGCATCAACCCAACGCAGCTAGCAGGGTGCTCCTGTGCCACTGTGCATCTACCCAGACTGTGCACACAAGAGCATGGTACTTGCCCTGCAACGGGTCCTAAGATGCATTAAAAGGGCTTTTAGAGGACTTTCTTTTTCAAACAGTGAAAAAGAAGTCTCCCACTCATGAAGTCTTTGTTTCCCAGTCTCAATGGGATGTTGGTGAAGAAAGCTCGAAAGCTCAGAGAAAGTGGATGAATTCTGCTGCTTGAGGCTGTGTGTGCTTTGGGTATTACAAGGGAACACAGGGAGATGCAGTCTTTAGAGTTTATGTTTGTATCCTGACACAATTTTAGGTTTTGCCGGAAAATTCACAGTGCTGTTCAGATTCTTCTGTGTATTCACCAATGAGAATATTCTTTTGTTTGTGTTTTCACTAAAACTAGGAGAGCTTCTGTGGGGTTGCCTGCAGATCCTGACCAATCACTGGGCTTCCTGTGTTTCGGACTTTGGACTGTCTACCTGGTGGCTCCACTATATATTAGTGCTGGAAATTTAAGATAAATGTAGCCTCAATATTTAAATCATGTGACGTTGTTCATATAGTATCTGCAAGTCAGCGAGGAGTTGAAGCACAAACAGTATTGTGAAACTGAGGAATTATTCAAACAAACAAACAAACAAACAAAAAAAAAGAGCGATATTCCTAAAATTGCCAGAAACACATTTTCTCACTACCAAGTAACTCAGTTTAGGAAAAACAGCAGGTTTTTATCAGACTTTGTTGGGCTTGAGAACAACAGATAAACACCATATTTGAAAATTTAAAATTAAGCAAGTATACTGTGATGATGTTAGAAGCAATTGAAGGAAGGTTAATGGTGGCTTCTTAATATAATTTTTACTACTAGTTTCAGAAAACCAGCTAAAGCCACTCAGGCAGCTTTGGTCTCCAACTAGGCTTCCCAAAAGTTCTCTGAGCTCTAACTGAGACAACAAAAAATTGTGTTAGTTTCCAATGTGTCACTTATCTGAAGTCACAGAAACATTATTTATTCAACAAAATGTACTTTGCTTTTGAAAATCAGTTCATTGAACCAGATGACCTGCTGCTGGTACGAATAGATGGAAAAAATTCCATGTGCACAGAATCTCATGATTGAAAAATATGTATAAGCCCACTTATTTCTATTGCTTAAACAGATCCAAATATCTCCTATTCACAATAACATTTGAAATATGGAACATAAAATATAAAGCTTCAGATTTTGCCAGTTTTCATAATTCGATGTGAACTTCTATATTGCTTTCCTCACTGAAAATAGAAAACGCTGAAATGATGTGCAATCCAGCATCACGTATTTATTTGTCAACAATCCATGAAATCTTTCACTGACCTAAACGAAGGCAAATTATTTGTCATGGGGATTCCTTAGGCACAGTACTATTAGCCTAAAATTGAATAGAGCCTGAAAAGCAATTGTATAGAAACAAAAAGAAGGAAAGAATTTATAATCATAATTATGAAGCCATACCTCAGAAGATGATCAGTCCTCAAAACGAGATGGAAACTGGAAAGAAGAAATATATGAAAGCTATAGTTGCTGATTACTTTCTTATTTATTTTTGATTGTGTATTAAATCTTACACAGAACTATCCCTTAAAGTGTATCTGACAGTGAGAAGGAAAACTTTTTTTAGTTTCTTTTATAAACTATATTTGTGATAAAGGCTTGACACAGCTGATATGAAGGAACATTGATAGGACCTTGGTACCTAGAAATAAATTCAGTCCTGTTGTATGGAGTAGCATATTTCATGTGGGAGAAAGAGCAATCTATTTTTAGTTCTGCTGTACTCCTAAGAAATGCACCTTTCCTCCCACAGCAAGAACTTATTGTACTTTCACACCTCAGTGGCCTGTTAGTAAAACATTTTAAGCACAAAATCCAGTAAGATGCAGTCAATTGTACTACAGACTTGAAAGTCGCTCACTGAAAATTGCAAATGCTCTATGTGAGTTAGTTAAGTCCAATTCCTCCCTGATTAGTACAAATACTTCAATTCTTCCTTCTCATTCATTGGTCAGATCTCTCAAGTGCAATATAAATCCCTTTTTAGTTTATTTCTTTGTTTATGTTTTGTCTTATGATATTAAAAAAAATCATTCATTCCCGTTCTGCTTATTTAG
This sequence comes from Corvus kubaryi, assembly GCF_017639235.1. Lineage (NCBI taxonomy): Eukaryota > Metazoa > Chordata > Aves > Passeriformes > Corvidae > Corvus > Corvus kubaryi. The sequence continues at coordinate 12,108,188 of NW_024582056.1, forward strand.
CGAGTTGAGTTGCCAATGGCAATCAGTAGATAATATGCAGCTCAGTAAAGCTTTCAAAAATAATGTTATAACTGGTGAAGTTTTTCCACTGTTAAGATTAATATTCAGCTACAGAGTAAATTAGGCAGTTAGTCTTAGTATTGAAAAAACCCCCATAACTTCCAGCACTTTTCATCACGTAACCTCCTTCTGAATTACTTAAAATGAGCATAGTAAATATTTGAAATGAAAACTTGCCATGATAACATTAAGCTGGCTTGTTGTTTATTTTGTAATTAATTTATTGAAAGTAGTTTTTCCATTGTGAAGTTTACAATGATACAGTTTGGTCAAAGTTTAATATTTCCTTAGCTGTTTGTTTGAAGAAGACAAGTGATTCCATGCTTTAGAAGATGTCCTTTTGGAGCTGGCACGAGCATGAACTAGTGGATCATGGTGTTCACAGTTATCGATAGAGCAGCCGTTTCAAAGGCCCCAGTGAATGTCTGGGAACAGTAGGAATTCAGAGGTGCTCTGAGGTGTGTTGGAAGTGACAGTGAGCAGGGTTCTCAAAGAGCAACCTTCTAAACCTCACAGGCAGGTAGATGTGTCTTGAATGGGACAAACAATAAAGAAATATACATACCCTTAAAATGTGTAAAAAGCAGGTTCCAAGACCAATGACAATCAGCAGAGTTACCACAGGCCAGTTACTCCAGGAAATAATGAGTTGAATAGCCCTCTGGGTGAGTTATCAGCTGCACCATGCCAATTAACCTCACAGGCAAGGAATGGTTTTGGATGTGACGTATTTACTACCGTAAACAGAGAAAAGGAGTTCCCATCCTCAGTGACTTTTCTTTATGAAAACACTGGTTCAAGGCATATTACAGCAAAACCCACTTCATCTTGCAGTTCAACTTGGTTGAAAGCCTTGGGGTGACCGGTTAGTCTCAACTCATGCAGTACCTTTATGCACTAAATAGTCCGTTTGCTAATGAGCAAGATTTTACATCACTACCTTATAAAACAAATGAGAATGTTAATTTATATATTTGAAAGAAGGTTGCAAATTAATAGGAAAGTAAATAGAAAAGTAAAATAATAGGTAGTTTTTGCAAAATTATGCTTTCCAGAGTAGAATATCTAGGTCTTATGTAGCCTTAGTGCTTTCTGGGACGAATGGGGCAAAATTTGGAACCAGAATCTATTGTCTGGAGTAACCCAGTTCATTCCTTTCATAAAGTGGGGCATATCCCCCTCAGGTGGTTAAAGGTAATGCTACACCTACTGTGTGTTTGAAGGTGATATGTGCTGTAAATATTAAGGCCTTGTAGTCCAGGCTGTTGGTAAGAGCAAGTTAGGAAAATAAGGCAAAAGAGACTTCCAAGTTCAATGAATCCATCATTCTCCTATATCTAGCAACCATGATGATAATTTGCCTAATTTGTTGTTGACAAACATTAAGTGAATTGATTTTTTGTTTAATTTTTTAAAAATTCTTCCTGTACTTTTGATTTTGGCAATTTCATGTGAAAATAAGCACCAGAGTTTACAGTTAATGAATGGAAATTTTCTTGAATCAGTTTTTAATAAAAAACTTTTTCATGTCATCACATGTTTCTTTGCATTTACATTATGAGACAAATAACAGAATTTCTAATTTCTGATTATTTTCTTACATAATCTACTTTTATCATGTCTCTGTTACCATGTCACTGTTTCTTCAGTGGTCAGTCCTAACAACTCAGTTTCTTCTTATATGCAAACACTTCCAGTCCACTTTTCATACTTTCTAATAACCTAAGAACTAACCAAGTTCTGCCCTTTTGGGATAAGTGATTAGCACTGCGTACTCCAAATCAGGTAATATCATTAATTACAGAAACTCATCATATGGCAACATTAATTACCCTATTATTCTTCATGTAACATAACTTATTGTTAGCTACAGCTGCATCAAGGAATCTACAGCAATTTTCAGGTCTGGTGTAGGAGTTGCTTCCACAAATTTAGAGCCCTCTGAGATGCTGGAAAAATGTGGAATTTCCTTTTCAACATGAAATCAATATTTATTATGTTGATGAGTAAACTACTTAAATTAAGCATGTCCAAAGTTTCTTTCAACTTCTGTGACCTTTCCGGGCTTAAATGCCTTAGTAGTATCTGTGGACTTCAGTAAGTAGAGCCAGTCCTGTTCTACAGTTCTTTTAAAGCTATTGATCAACATTAAACAATAAAAGTTTGAGTGCAGTAAAATCTTTGTTGTGTTCAGTTGGTTGCTTTGGTTTGGGTTTAGTCGGTCATTTCATTGTGCTCTTTGGCCTTTTCTTCATGAATATGTTGCCATTCCTTTTGAGATTATTTTATTTCATAGAATCACAGAATATCTCAAGCTGGAGGGGACCCATAAAGATCATCAACTCCCTGCTCCTTGCTGAATTGTCCTAAAACTAAAAAGTATGACTGTGAGCATCACCCAGATGCTTCTTGAACTCCGACAGACCTGGTGCCATTACCACTTCCCTGGCGAGCCTGTTCCAGTGGCTGACCACCCTCTCAGAGAAAAAGAACCTTTTCCCAATGTCACATATGAACTGCCCCTGAGCTTCATTTTGGTTTTTTGGGTCCTATCACTGGTCACCAGAGAGAGGAGATCAGTGCCTGCCCTGCCACTGCCCCCTTTGAGGAAGCTGTGGACTGCAATGAGGCCACCCTCAGCGTCCTCTTCTTCAAATTGAACAAACCAAGTGACCTCAGCAGTTCGTTGGAAGTCTTGCCCTTGAGGCCTTTCATCATCTTGGTTGTCCTGCTGTGAACACATTACAGTAACTTGATGTCCTTTTTATACTGAGGCACCCAAAACTGCACACAACACTTGAGGTGAGGCTGGGCCAGTGCACGTAGAGTGGGACAATCATGTCCCTCAACCAGGTAGCAATGCAGTGCTTGATGCCCTGCAGGATATAGCTGGTCCTTATGGTCTGTTTATTTTATAGAATCTTATTCAGGAACATGTCAGATGCTCTGAAGTAGTTTTACTAAATTATGTGAACTATTTTTTCTTCATCTATCATTTTACGGATGTATTCAAAGAACTTAAATAAAAAACTAAGAAATTAGATTTTCCTTTGCAGAAACCATGCTGTTTTTATTTTACTTCATGATATCCTAGACACTTTAGTTTTTACCCTTGGTAACCATCATTTCAACTAACCTGCTAGGTACAGACGTAGGCCTTAAATCTCTAAATACTCTTTTAAGAGTAAAATTCTTACTATGAATTACATCAGGTGGCTAATCTGAGAATTCTACTAAAAACAAAAAAGCTCTACCAATATAACAACATTTAGTTATTCCTAATGAGTAGTATCAATGTTATGGCTCCAATTCACAGTAGAAGAGACTAATTAAACTATGATATTGTTCAATCACTCTGAACTTCTGTAAACTTTTAGCAACCGTATCATCCTTACTAGCTGGTGATTAGGAGCTAAGATTGTCAATTCTGAACATTTTAGTTCAACCTTTCAGTGAATCCACATAAAAGTGATTAAGATTTATTATTTTGCAGGAGGCATTCAAACCAATTTACTGATGTTAGAAACGGTTTAGAAAAAGAAATATGGCTTTTTTTGTAGCACAGAGAAGACTATAAAATTTATAGTGCAATTCTCTCTTGTAGGAGGCATTCCTAGAGCTGTTGTTAAGGCCTCTGTTGCACTTGGCATCAGAGCAGAATCAGTCCATTAGGCAACAAGGCTTCTGCAGAATAAAGGATATTTTAACATTACACTATTCCACCATTAGAGCCAACATGGGTGCTTATACTCTTTTTAGCATCGATTTGAATATATTCTTCCTGCCTGGTATAGTTTTAGAGGTGATTAGTCTTCAATATAGGCCCTGGGTAATGACTTCAGCAAAGAAGGCTAAGGCATCTACCACATTCACAATGTGACCTTTGTGCAAATGGCAGAAGTATAAATGAGCTCAAAGCTGAACATTATCTGGTACTAACCTCCTGTATAATTTGATTGCAAAGAATTTTTTGTGTTGTATGTTCATGTTGCCCTCAATTAGCATGTAAAATTTCTGTTGGCACTTTTGGTGATGTTAAGAATGCCCTCTTTGAGGCATCAAGAAGAATTTTTCATTTATGTAATGATGGCTTTGCTTGGCATCAAAGTTTTGTTTACCAGAGTGTCTCCTGTCCTGGCCTGATAAGTAGACAATCAAATCAGGCAGGTCTAGACTTTCTGAAACTAACTGAGATGCATGAATTTCTGCATGTTTGAGGACAAGAACATCAGGATAAAATATGGTATAAATGGATAAAATATTATATAAATGAAGTCATACTTTAACCATATGTTTCTAAGATTTTCCTTCTCTTTGATGGAGGCAGAAATGAACAAAATCAAACATTTAATTTAGAATAAAAGATCCCGACATGCTCTAGAGATATGCCACAAACAAGATGAAAAATCATTTCATCTCTTTTTCCTTCTAGTTTGAAACCTTCAAATTGGAAAAGCTGCTGTTTAAGACATATTTCCATGTAAATTGCTTTAAGGTATCTACATGTAAAGATTCATAGAAAGAATAAATATTAATTATCATTGCAGACAGCTCAAACTGAAGAGAACTCTGCACTTCACAGCAGCAATTAAGGAAAGCAAACTTGGTAAGATGGATAATGAATAGGATATTAAGCACACAAGTATCCCATTGGAAATCAATGGAACACTCTTCTCCAACTCAATCCAGAAAAGGATAAAGAAATAAAGAGTGTTCAGAAATGAGCAGGGAGAACTATAAGGTGTGAGGCATTCAGTAAACTGTTCTGTGAAGCAAAATTAGGACATCAAGATCGAGTAATTCAGCAAGTTGATTCATAGGAGCTATGCATTAACATATATCACAGACAATCAAAGAAGGGTTTAAGTTGAAGGGATCTTTGGAAATCAGTCAAGTCAGCTACTCAAGCAGGGTCAGCAGGACCATGTCCAGTTACATTATAAATATCTCCACAGAGACTCCACATTCATTTCAGGTAATCTGTTACAGTGTTTGACAACCCTCAACGTAAAAAAGAGGGGTGTGTGTATACATATAAAAAGATACAGATATGGGTAAATAGATAAAGATATAGCTACAGTCATATAGATACATACACAGGTATTTACCTTCATCCTGAAATCCCATGTGAACAGGAGTGGCATGCATGGGCAGGTAAGATGAAATTTATGGAAGAATTCTTACTTACTGAGTCTCTGTTTCTTCCTGTCTGTGATATCAAAAGACCTTACCAGAAGGTGTGGATTTCCTAAGAACTCATTTTCAAGTTCCAGTAACCATAAAAAGGTACGAATTGTATTAGAGGTGAACTAAGGGTCTGAAAATATCATTGCTTGTTCAACTCATTCTCAAAAGATAACTGAGATCAGAAGCTCAGTAGAATAGTAAGCAAAGTTATTGGTGATGTTATTCTCTTTTTAAATGGACATTTAAATTGACAAAAGAATATGCCTCAGAATCAGATTTCGAATTTTATTCTTTTAATTTTGAAGATGTTGTTGAGAAATACCTTCAAAGATAGAAATATTGTAACCTTAAAGCATGTTTCTCTGTAACTGATTACTGAAGGATTTCTGAACCTTCCCCTAAAATATCAGCTAAGCTTTAGTACCAGAGATTTGTCACTGGATTGTGAAAATGCTGTCGCTGATCTCTTGTAGTCATTCTTGGTGTATCAGGTTTGCATGGCCAAGCTTTTGTTGCAGGGGGGCTACAGGGATGGCTTCTGTCCAGCCAGGGTCAACCCACTACACTTGGGAAAGAACAAACATAATTGGATCTTTCCAGAAAAAAATGTTTCTCAATATTTTACTATTTTGCTTGATTTCTGTCTGTAAATAGTAATTAAAAAAATTATAATTGTAAATTTTATGTAGTGTGAGAAATATCTCATGGCCACGTAGCAGCACATTTTCTCAGTAAATGACATAGAAGGGTTAACCAAATAATAAAGTGAAGGGATACCACTTTTTTTTTCTTCAGAATATTCAACCCCTAAACTTTACAAATTCCTTTCCCTTTTAGGTTTAGGTTTCTTTTAAATTAAATTTTCTAATAAATTAAAATTTTCTAACCCAAAATTAGTTGCTGCAGCCTCTCCTCTTATTCCCACATTCTATTCTGATCCCAGATACATGAATATTTAAAAAAAAGCATCAAACACTTTGTTTGCAATGCAGAAAAATAAGAGAGTATCCTGGGGCATTTCTCATATATTAATTATAGCTCTGGTTGATTTCCAGGAACAACTGTTTTGGAAACCTGCCCATGGAATGTGAAACTGATCAAAGTATTTGTGTTAAAAATACTGCCTATTAAAAAAATCAGAACAATTGGTTTCAGCCAGAAAGTAGAATAGTGAATACATTGGTTTAGACATAAGAACCATCAAGAAAAGAAGAACAAAATAAGGAAGTCAAACACTCGAGGTATCTTTAGGATACATCAGGAGATACGTAGATATAAAACATGTATATATAAACACACACAAACATTCACATGCATGTGCACACACATATTCTTCCACTTGTTGTATTCTCTGGATATTGCTTATTATCTTGTTTATTATCATCAGCAAAGATAATACAACTTGTGGTATACTAACCTATCCTCTGCTCCAGAATTGTTCTACGTGGTTTGGTAACATCCTCATTTTTTTACAAAGAAGCCTCAAATTTTTATATCTGTCTCAGATTTTCATTGTGCTGTTTGAGTCTGATTTTAAAAAAAAAACCTGAAAACTTTTATTTGTAGAGGGAAAAAAGGGGCAGAATTCTAAAGGTAGATGACAAGTAGACTTTTATCAGTTAAACATAGGCTTCTTGCCCCACTGTATCACAGTATTTAAGGGGGACATGCAAAATCCACTGAGTTATCGGTTGGTACTGGGAGGTAGGGATGATGTGGCATAGCTAGAAATAAGAGGCTTCACTCCACAGCTCTCAGAAATTTCTAGTAAAACGTTGAATCAACTACTGGTCCCCAATGTAATGATCAGTTTAACTAGGAAAGGTTCTTCCTTTAAAGTGTTGCACATACAACAACCACTAAGATGCACAGCTGCTGGTTTTAGCGCTGTAGGATGAACACCATTGTTGTAAGATCTTGTCCTGGGTTGCAGTGTATTCTATTACCATCCCCATCAGCTGTTAAAATCAGGTGGGGCAGTGTTTCCTTGCCTCCTTCCCCCCCAGACTATCTTGCTGTTAATTGCCCATCATTGTCCTGCCGCCTGACTCAGAGATAACTCCCTCCGGACTATCTTCTGTTAATGAGCCTAATCAACACTCTGCCTCATGACTCGTTACCCCATTGTGAGATGCTCCACCCAGAGGGAGGAACCAAGCATCCCATCGTGGATATAATCTGAGGCTGAACACCAGAGACACGGGCTTCCCACTGGATTTCCAGAGGACAGGAGCTACACAGCCACCACTGGACTTCCAGAGGAAGAGCAGACTGTTTCACTACAGGATCACTGCTTCAGAGGACTGCAGCCACCATTCTACCAGACTGCTACCACCACCCTGCCTAACAGGGTGTCAGGTTGTACCTTGACTCTGTCAGTTTGACAGTGTTTTCTTTTACCTTTTTTTCCTCCTTTTCTTTAATTTCCATTAAATTGTTATTCTGACTTGGTGCCTCCCACTGGTTTGTTTTCAAACTAGCACAGATCTTCACTGAGCAGTCCATGAGGCCTCTGCTGACAGAAAGAGAATGACCAGGAGGACAGTGGATTACCATAGACAGCTCTGCTACAGTGGCATGACTCTATATTTCAGGCTAATGCAAACAGCCTATAGGTACTTACTTTCTGTAACTTGCACAGATTACAAAAGAAGTACCAAACTCCCAACTCTGTTTGGTTTTTGTCTAAGTTATTAAGAATGGCATACTTTTAATCACTTTATAGAAGTAAAAAGTTTTTTTGAGGGAGGATGAAAAGGCATTTTGGTAATTAGTGTTTGCAAAGTTCTAAGAAGTCCTAAATTTCAGTCACTGGGTTCAAAATAATATGAAAAATTCTTTGTTCCAGAACTTCTGTGAATGTCCCCAAGTATACTCAGCCTTTGATCAAATGATCAAGGTAGTTCTGATGCCTTTTTTAATGTGGAATAGATTATTGCACAACACAAATAGTCCTATAGACATCCCAATAAAAGTACTTGGGGTTTGCAGTAGTATTTAATACAAACAACAGGGTCTACTACCAAGTGATAATGAGTAAAGAGGGTCCACTTCAATTTTAATTAAATCAGTAAGAGTGTTTTCATTGGCTTCACTAAATAGGTACTTTTCCTTTTTTACAAGATTTCTAATAGTCCATTTTAAAATATGTTTCTCCCTAGTGAGATCAAAATGATCCTGTACTGTGGCAACAAAGAAAGATTTTCAAAGCAGTTGCAGTCATTGTGCTGTTCTACAGAGTGCAGCATTTACAATGTTTGGTCATTTGTGTGCCACTGAGATAATGAGACAGACACACAATGCGACATGCAAATAGAAGAGAATGCTTTCCAAAGCTATGGAAAAGATAATAATATGGTCAGCTCATGTAAATAAAAAGCATCTCTGTTCTTAACCATGGAAAAATAGAGGGGAAAAAAATTGTTGCATTGACTAAGTAACGTAAAGGATGCAGCATTTCCAACCTCTGTAAAGTTCTTAAAACCTGATAGGCCTTGTAACTTGTCATAGCTATAAACTATTTAAGTACATAATGGTTTTTCTAACAAGGGAAGAAACCTTAGAACAGGCTCATTAAGTGAATGCAACTGCTCAAATAGAACCTGCACCTAGTAGATCTACCTCCTTAAAATGTAAATGTTTAATCACTTATGTGTTTACCTGTTTAGAAAAGCAAAACAAAACTGCCGAACATTTTTAATAAAGATCTACATTATCTGAAAATTATTGGGATGTATAGTGCTCTAAAGAAAAGAAATGGATGGCTGGGGTATATGCTAACACTCCCACCATTGTAGCTCATATACACTCCTGCCACCAGTTGTTTGCATTGTCTTTTCATATAACACTGAGAACCAGACTTGAAGAGGAACCCTTTTATTGGTTTTTTAGAGCAGTGTTCTGAAATAATGCTTTGAATTCTATTAGAGCCCCCTGCAAAACCGTTACAGGACGGAAGCCTAAAGTTCCTTGAAAGTTAAGGACTTTTTTAGTATACTCCATAAATACCAAGTTTTAAACCTGTTTAAACCTTTATTTTGATAATTTACTTCAAGAGAGGTTTTTTTATTATATAAGACTGAATTCTGCAAAGATACAACCTTTAAAAATGTGAATGCACTGATTGAGCTCAATTGAATTAGATTACTGATAATAGTAACTATAAATGCCTGCAGGGAAAAAAAAACAACAACATTTCCTTAATGTACTTTGATACAAATATGCTTTTTCATGAGTGCACCTAAAAGCAAAGTCCTGGTCACATACTTCCCTTGAGCATTCTAGCAAGAAAGGCCAAGAGAGGTAAACCTGTAAAGTGGACAGAGATAGATCACCTTTTGACAGGTGATGTCAGCACTTCAGCGATAGAATTCTAGGACTTTGGGTCATTTATGAAATCCTTTTGTAAAACCTGAATGGACTCTCAGGTGAGTAATAAACACACATCTCTGTTTTCCGTAAAACCACTGTTAACCAAATTTAAAGTTAATATCTGTATATTTACATGAACAGAAGGGGTGCAGCTCAGTCCAAACTAGTACATCTGGTCCAAACTACGTAAGTATGTGTGCAATATTATTTTAAATTATATGAAGACATCTGAAACAGATTTTCAAAGCTGCTTTGATGAACTTGATGCAACTCAAACTATGACTCCTGTAAGACAGTGGACAAGCACAACCCAAGTTAAAGCAAACAGTTTGGTAGTTTGTCATGTTAACAGTACACCAAACTCTCTCCACAAGCAGGTATTACAGTGCTTATAAAAAAGGACTCACTTTCCTTTGATGGATTACCACTGGCTCTTTCTTTTCCATCTCTCTTTTTAGTTATATTTGCTAGGTCTTTAAGCCTGGAAGAGCCAACTACCTGCAGCCCCAGGGAGCTGTTATGTATTACTGCAATTTAGTGGTGGAGACTGCAATTTTTTTCTCCAAAACCACTAAATGTTTGGACTTCTGCTGTTGTTGGCTGTTTTTTCTTGGTTCTTGCCTCCTTAAATGCTGTTAACTACTTTTGTCTTGATGTAGTTGCTTAAATGTTTTGGAAAAGGGTTAATTTTTCACTCAGGTGGTTTGAGGCCTTTGGTACTCCCGTGTGTTTGGGGTGAGTTTGAAAAAGACCTTTTCTCCAAGCCTTGCTTTGCCTCTGCTACCTGGAGGTAGCAGGGACTGCTGACCTGTGCATGTAATGCTGTTCTTCTCAGGGCAGCTGGATGTTTGCTCTTTATTTTCCTATGTGTATAATTCACCTTCAGTTAAAGGAAATTCCAAGTTAGCTCATGACCCTGCCTGTGGAGGGGCTGTATTACACTGCCCACAGGCCACTGTGGGACTTTCTACAAATTCAAAATAAGGGCATAAACTGCATCTGTTCTAAAGAAGTAGCACTCAGCAAGCTGTGGAAGAGTTTATGGTCTGATGGCTGACTATTTATTATGGAGCTCTGTTGGTACCATACAAAAGTAACTGTAGAATTGAGATGTGTTTAATATGATTCTCTCCTTCCACTGACTGCATCTCCCTAGTATTTTCTCTTTCAGTTTAGTAGGATTTACCAGGCTGACTTGGATCTAGTTGCCAAGGTTTGTCTTGATCTGGCAGGTTCCCATTTATTGTCCTAATATAGCATTGATAGTGTTTGGTTTTGTTACTTTACAAATACCCTGTAATATGTACAATATAAGCAATCAGAAGGATGTGGAAAAAGAAAGGCAGTAACATGGGCAGTAACAGGTACACATATGCCCTGTATTTGTCCCATGTGCTAAATGTGCAGAAAAAGACTGCTTTATAAATCTTCTGGTAACAGACTCTATAACTAGGATGGGGCTTTTTATGAAATCCAATGTAAGTTTTTTTTGAAATTAATATGAATCTTGATTTTCAAGACACATATAACTTGGAATTTTATTTAGCAGAGTTATCCTTCCTACCCTAGGACAGGCCCAGTTACAGTCTTTTTGGATTGAGAATTATATATTTATTAAGCCATTACAAATAATTGTAAAATGTCAAAAGAATTGACTTAAATTCCACAGTCAGTTTAATCTGGCATATGTTTGTGCTGCTGCTGAAAAGGTCATCTCTACTCCTGCCTTTATGCTGGAGTTAATGTCCATGCAGCTTCAGAGTAAACTGATTAAAATGGTGTAAAGTGAAAGCTAAGGAGGGGGAAGCTGTTCAGGATGAATGTGGTTCCTGAAGAAGATTGGAGAAGAAGACTGTGATTCCTGAAGAGGTGTAGCTGCATGAATGCCAGCCCTGCCACGTGGGAACACGGAGAAGAATCTGAAGGACACTGTGGATGCTAAAAGGCAGGAGCAGAGGAATTTTCCAGCTGCTGAAGCATTTTGTGAAGTTTTTCTTTCTCATGCTTTAGCTGAAAAACAGTGAAAGATGGTTTTGTAAACTAACTCTCTATCTTGCACCTGCACGGCCTTGTTTTGGTTTACTGAAGAAAATATTTTGAAATAGGCATCGTAACATTCAGCCAATCACTCTGGGAGGTGTATGGTCAAGCAGCTAAAAATGTCATTTCTCTGTTGCAAACCAAGTTATATAAATGAGGTGATAATTAATTAAATAATCCCATTTTCCTGGAATTCCGTGCGGTGATTATCGCTGTCCCTGGGGACAACAGCGACAGGACACAGCAGCAGTGACTGCTCCTTTAGGCACTACCCTCTGCCAGACTTAACCTGAACCTCCAAAAGATGGCATTTAACCCACTGTTTCCGTGGCCTGTGCTGTGTTATGCACTGATTCCACTGCCTCAGAGATGTGACTGAGCTTCTTTGTACTGATCCACCTAAACATGAAAAGAAACAGCACTTCGCCAAGAAGCAATTTCTCTTGCAGAGAAATAAAATGGAAATCTTGACGTAGCACACTGTATTTCCCAAGCCCGTAGGCTGATTTTACTTGTGACCTAGCAGGCAGTGCTGTATGTAATTTCATTAATTTGAGTGATTTCTGACCATGTCAGTTTTGTCTCATGATAAACTAAACATAAAATTTAACAGTCCCAATAAAGGGAGGGTCTGCAGAAGCACAGCGAACATTTCTGTGAATCTTCATGACAAAAATGAAGACTGTATGTCCTAATGTATTTGGAAATCTATTTTGAGGTAACACAGTCTCTTCCCACTATGTTTATTCTTCTCAAAATGAGCATAACTGAATTTTAGCTCTAAATTCTTTATAAATTGGAGGTGTCTTCCTTTGAAAAGCATTTTGGGTGTTTGAATGTTTATTGCTTTTCCAAATCATAATCCCATTCCTCTCCCTAATTTTTGAGTTGTTTTGGTCCCATCACTTTAGAAAAACATAATTTCCAGCATTCTTTAGTTAGTATAAAACTCCATGTATTCATTCCATACATTAAAAAGTACTCACTTTTTCTTCTACTTTGGTGATATATAAGAACAAAAAAACCTGTCTGTTCACTACACATGAAAATCCCAGGTGAGTTAAATTTTTCCCGTTATGGTGCTGTGTTTGAGTGATTTATTGTCTATGATGCATGGATGGAAATACATACACAAGATTTAATAGGCTTTTCCCAAAACCCAAACATAAGAAAGCCTCATTATAGATTGCATGTGCTATATGTTGTGGTCAGTATTTAATCTTACGTGTAACTAGACCCATTACCTTATGACAGTAACTGATGGCAGCACAACATATCCTGACACACAGAAGTAAATCTGTCTGTTTCTGTGCCCAGTTTTGTAACCAGAGATTTTTTTTTTTTTTTTTGAAGTCTTGCAGGAAAAACATACTTCTGTCTGTGCTTACAGTGGAGGCGCTGTCAGTATGAATTTTTTAAGCTAAATTTTGAGTATGGTAATACAGGGTGAAAAGTGCATCGTTTTCTTCTATGCCATGGTCTCCCAGCTCACTCTTACTGGTATTACAGGGCCTGCTGATGGCTCTAGCATAAAAATGCAGTTCTTTTCCAGCACTCTGTGTGTTGCTTTTGTTAGTTGTGGGACAGCCTTTCATAGAATCATAGAAATCATTTACATTGAAAAAGACCTGTAAGACAATCGGGCCCAACCATTACCTTCATTATTGTTTCTGCAAGACCATAGCAGTAACATCTTAAGTGTATTTTCATAATTTTAGTTCTTTATTTACTGCACATTAAACCATTTTTAATGTTCCTGATTTTCTTTATATACATATGTACATAGGTATTTACCTTTCTCACAGTCAATGAAATCATAGCATGAAACCAATGACAGCAAATGCTTTTCCACTTATCTTGTAGAAATGGTGAAATCATTGATACTTGAAGGGTGTGAGGCTGGATCAAAAAAAACTAACAAATCTTAATTTATCAATCAGTTTTAATCAATGATTCTTCCCACAAAAGCATGTATAGCTATCTATACATACACTTTGTTTCTATGTCAACATGCAGACACCTTGGGTCAAGTAGACGTGATCTGCTTAAATGTAGTCCTGGGAAATGCCTCAGAGCACAAATGAAGCTTAAGAGAGAGTTCTTGTATCGAACATATGAACTGAACCTTTAGAAGTGTAGTGATTACAAGATGGTCACTGGTATTTCGCTGATGATGGTATTGAGACAAGAGCTCAGAGCAGAATGCACTTCCATACATCCTCCTACTTTGAAACAATACAGATTGGGAAACTGAATGAACTGCCCACAGCTGAACCTTGATTTGATCTCATACTGGTTATATGTATTAATTGCTTTCATTCTTTGAATACAGTTGTCAAATTGCTCTGTATAGATGGGAGTTGTACAAGCGTGGGAAAGAATTATCCACTTAATTCCACACTGTGAACATGATCAACATTAATTTAATGGAAAACCATGCTCTCATGTAAATGTTCTCTAAGGAATTTAGTAGAGCCTCTGTGCAAGCATTCAGGATTCTGAATTGGATCCTTTGTTTCAGGATTATAGACAGAATATATGATTATAATTAAAATATGCCTTTTTCAACAATAAAAAAAATTCTTCCCCCTCTACATGCTTGAGATAGAGATTTTATATTCAGAAAAACAAGGCTTTTAAAGTGCTTCTATAGCAGATGTTGCTGTTAACTAAGAATCCCAAGGATCCAGGCATTATGAAATAATCACCTGGAAAGGATGTAAACTGAGCAAGGGAATTCCACTGCAGAATCATAAATATCTCATTCTGCATAGAGTAACTGCTTGTTACTGCTACCTATATATAACAATGGCTGTAACAGAGAAAGAAAAACAAAAGTAAACCAAATTAGCTACAAACACCTGGTCTGTGAGAAAAAAATTGTTGTCAGAGCTAAAACAAGTGAAACAAAGCTACAGGCAGGTTAAGAAACCCAACAAGACAGACATGACAAGCCTCAGTCCTGAGTTCTTGCAAACTTGTTACAAAGTACTGGCAATACTCTACTTCAGGGCTATCCCATTATATGTGTGAAGGAATTATATTAGCTGGTAAAATTTAACAGTGAGTCAGAAGAATATGTAAGGACCACTTGATCCTTGGTGATTGTCCAAGGACCAAACCACTACAGTAATTAAAAGAACGGGTATTTTAATATGAAATTTTCCTCCTTGCTAATGGTAAATGTGGAGTCTTAAATTGATGTGTGTAATTCTGATCCTACAGTTATTATTACAGTGGATTAACTCCTTCCTGCAAGTCATGATCTTTCTTAAGTCTCTTAGGATATGATTGAATGATTTCATGTTTTACATTAGCACTGCTAAAATATTTGAGGTGAAACAGAAATCAGTCCCATCTGTATTTCAGGGCATAACAAAATAAATACATTGCACTTCTCTGCGCTTGACCCTGTTCATAGTTTTATATCTTTCAAAGAGAGGCTGGCCTTTACAGAAGCAGAGAGCTTTTTGACTGGGAAAGTCAAAAGGAAATCAAAAGAGGATCTGAATCGCAACACTGATTTAATCTCATTAACCTCTGTAAACTCCCAGGTCCCTCACGATCTTGTGATCTTATTCTGCAAAAATGGGTGACGTATCTGTAAGGAAACTCTACCTCCATACACTGTCTGCTTGTAAAAGACGGTAGGAAAACTTCACATTCTTGGCATGCAGTTGCAGGTTCAGACCCTCCATGGCTGTCAACAAGGAATGATATTACATAAAAGCTCTAAGATGTGAGTTGCTCTTTTCCACCTTTCATTCCTGTGAGTGCTTCACAGTCCAAGTTCATTAGCTTTTAACAGAATGCTCTCTCCTACATTTTGTCACATCTGAAGCTGCCAACAAAGTGCTCTTGTTTTGGTGTTCTGTGGTCTGCTGAACTCTTCTAGAGGAATAATTGCAGATCTTACATGAATTTTCTTAATAAACAGATAAATCTTGGCTTCCATCTCTCACCATCCATTTTCAGGTTGTTTTTTAAGCCTTTCACCATCCCTTCTATTTGTATATCAACTCTCTCCAAATACCTGCAGTCTACTGCTATAGCAGTGGTTCAAATTCTTGAGGTTTTCTCTTTGTTATGAGTATGTATGAGATAAAAGTCCACGTTCAGCATTGTAGCAATAGTCTTAAACTTCAGAGCAAAACATGTTATGCCTTGGGTTTTAAGCAGGACACTCACTCTTCCACCTGTTGCCTTGTGCTCCCACACCATGGGGCTTCTGGTGCACTGTCTCTGCTCGTCCTTGCTCTGGGTGTCCATAAGTTGGGTGAAGGTCTGGATAGCAGATCTATCATGGAGCAACCAAGTGAGGCTGATTCCAGCAGCCTGAAGCAAAGCAGAGAAAGCTGAAAGGATATTTTAAAAGGAAGTCAAACTTCCTAAAATTTGCTTGACATCCAGACCTAGATATGATACATAAACTCATATGATACACAAAATCAGTACACAGTCTTTCTGCAAAAAAAATCCATGCCAAGTGTTGAAATTCAAGTGTCACAGACCATTTACTCTTCCAGTAGTTCAAGAGGCACTGGCTTCTTTTCAGTCCTATAAATGGAACTGTAGTACCTTTAACCCCATGGGAAATGTATGAGTGCTTCTGCCATGCCTTATGGGACTAATTTAATCTCTTTGGCATGGGGTTAACTCATCCTTTCTCAACAAGAAGCTGTATGGTTTCAAATAGGGAACACCTATTTGAACTGAACTCTCATGCAAAATGGAAGCACATAGAAAGTGGAAAGAGGGGCAGGCTACACAGGAGCAGTATAAAAAGTTGCCTAGATATTGTATACCTTAACTTTAGGAAAGCGCTGGTCTTCCATAGGGTCCCTATAGCCCAAGTGAGGAATTCTTGTCTCGATAAGTGGACAATAAGGTGGATGGAAAATTGGCTGAAGCATCAGGCTCAAAGGGTGTTCATTAGTGTCCCAAAATTCATCTGGTGCCCTGTAACAACTGACATCCATTAGGGACAAATACTGTGGCCAGCAATGTTTAATGTCTTCATTAATAACCTGTGTAATTTTTCAAGTCTGGATATGACATTAAAATGAGGCGGGGAGGGAGGAAAAGAGGAGGAGCAGGGGGACTGCTCTGCTGGGGCAGGACTTCTATTTGAAGGGTACTCCATAATGACCCGTTTGGCTTAGCCAAAATACTCCAAGGTCCTTAATTTTTAATTTTCTAAAGCATTTTGTCTGAGTCATGATTTTCCAAAAGCAGTTCTCTGAGAAAGGAAAATGTGAGGATTTTATGGAGAACAGCAAAATGGGAAAACAGCACAGCAGTTTGGCAAAAGCTGACTCTAAAATAAGCAACAGAGAAGTTGATCCAGTTGTAATCCCCAAGGAGCTGTACTAGCAAGTACTGATTTGGGTGAAGGAGCAAAGAAACTATCCTCTTCCTTCTTTTCTTCCCTTGCTCACATCTTTTACTATCCTTTCTCCACCTGATGATGAAGAGGAGGGTGTAGGAGAGAAAGAGTAATCAAGCCTCTTTAATCCTGAATCTCAGAGTAATTGCCTCATTGCATCCCATTCCCTATTCTTTTTCTTAGTCTCTGCTTAGAAGATTATCTTAGATTGAAAAGCTTCCAAATCTCAGCAGAAAAACCTGTGGAACAACGTTTTATGGTTCTATTAAGGTTAGGAACTAAATTCTTGAGCTAAGTTTGGTGTGAGAAGACAACCTATTTGACTACATTTAGAGTTTTATGTATGATGTCAGTTTTGCTTGGTTCCAGCTCAGTTTAATTATTTGTGTTAATTTTTTAATAATACAGAAGAAACTTTTTAAAACTTTTCAAAACTTTTCCTTTAAAATTGAAGCTTTAAACCAGAAGAAAACAGATGTTTTGATCTTGGGACTAGGTATCCATCACTGTACCAGGAGAGGAATGCCAGATCAATTGCAGGATGCTTATGCAGATATGAAATGGTACCATTTGCAGCAGTTTTATTACAGAAATTACTTTCAGTTAATTATTATTTACTCTTGGAATTTAGCACTCAGCTGAAGGCTCAGAAGGCAGCCTCTGGAGAACTGCTGCCTCTACTCTACCTGCTTGATGGTTGCCTATGTTTAATCTAATCAGCTGGTAGCACAAGCTGTGGCAAAAATAGCAGTAAAGGATTCATTACATGTATTTGGGAAAAATTCCAGCTATGGTTAATATCAGCAAAGTGATATATTTGAGGATCATCACAGTCCCTGGGTACAGACAACAAAGTCAACAAGTGATTAGAAGGGTAAGTATGCAAGATTTGGGATGAAGAGTTTCTAGATGAGAGAAGGATATATCTGTGGGGGAAAGGAAGTTACAGAGACTCTGAACTGATGACAGTCTTTTATTTAGGGATGGAGATTATAATTTGAGAAATATCAGCCAAAAAGAGATTGCAAGCAAAACCCCAAAGGACAGACAGCATGGGGTGAGTGCATGTGCTAGGCAGCAGATGTAGTTAGCATCATCCTCTCTGGAGCCTGCAGGTAGACACAGCCCTCCCAGGACCATCTCAGAAGTGAGTGAAGCAGCACGATGCTCATAGCAGCTGGACTGAATGCAGTGAGCTGCTGGACTCACTGACTGACCTGCTTCTCACAAACCTGCACAAAATTCTACACAGTAAGAAATTATTGAGCTCTTGGAGGTAGTAACTCCAAAGCTGTGCAGCTGCTTTAGTATTGTCTTCAGAGATGGGACTAGGTGTTACAACGTAGCCTTCAGTTCAGTGTACATAAGTACTTGGAGAATATTAAACAATTTACAGCTGATAGAATCTGGCAATATTCAATTGCAGTCTACTTAATTCAGGGAGTGGAATATCTTTTTCCTTACGTGAACGTGTTTTGTGGCAGAATATGCTCGTACTTTTGTGGTGACTGAGTTTGATAATTCTTTCATGTCAGGTATCATCATTGTATTTCAGAGATATGTGCTCCATGAACCTCGGTCCTCTTCTGACAACTAGTGCCTACAGTGTCATGAAAAGTAGCGTCAGGGTTGGTGCCAAAGCTGCTGTGGCTTGGAAGATCCACATAACACCTGTGTGTGTGTCTGCATGATACTGCTTCTGTCTGAAAACCTTTCCGAGTGCCAGGAGCTGCTGCCACATTCCCAGCAGAACACAGTTTAACTTGTGGGGAGTTACTGCTGCAAGCTGCAGTCTGCAGTGAGCACTTCCAGTAGAGCTGACTCATTCTGAAGTTGATGAGATAATTCATTGTTTCATAGGATGAGATTCCCTCTCCAGTGCTATCTTCAAGAACTAGGAAGATGATGTGATGCTGGAAGTGCTGAGCTTTGGTTGGAAGCACTTCCTGCATCTGTACTCAAAAAGGGATGAACCATTTTTTTAGTCACAGTGCTGTCATCCTGTGAAACAAACTGAAGAGCAAAGGACCTGGAATGGACACAATATGAAGGAAGTAACAGCAGCAGGGCACTGACATACTGTCTATACTGCCAGTATGGAAAATGGCAGGCCATTGGTAGTTAAACTGAAGAGAGTGAGGAGGAAGAAGGGAAGGATTCTCAAATGCTACTTAGACAGATGGAGAATGTAAGTTGGCAGGGAATCTTCCTATGAAATGCAAGTAGAAAATAAGAGAAATAAGAGAGCAGGGCTGACATGTGCAATATGTTAGTCACCATCCCATTTCCACAGATCTCTATCATTCTGGTTTTTTAAGGATTTAGCCAAACCTGCAAGGACATTAAACAAATGGAGAAGAGTTCTTAGGCTATCCTAACAGTGAGCTCGGAGAACAGAAATATCAGTGTTGACAGTAGCAGTACTTCTCACACTCTCCAATATACTGTGTTATTTATTCTCCCTCCAACACCCCAGGCTTTAAACCTGTTTCAACACTGTCATAATGGGTACTACTATACCAAAACAAGGAATACATAAAGATTTCAGTCTTTTGGGTTTTGTGGGTTCTTTTGTTATCTTTCTTTAACAAGCTTCTCCTCATTTCTTGAAAATGTCATTCTAGCCAAAGATCTTCTATAATTAAAGAGCAAAACTGTCCAAATAATTAGAAGCTTTCTCTTGCCCTGAGCAAAGCTCTGGGCATAGAAAAAGGGAGTTTAAGGCAAACTGCACAGCAGTAGGAGTAATTGAATTATTTAAAATGAATGTCTACTTCCTAAACCATATTCAGTGGAAAAAAAAACCAGCAAGATCAGGAACAATGGAAAAATTGTAGGGGATTTTCCTTAGGAAAGTAATCAAAGCAAAAGTTACAAAAAATCTCCTCTAAAGTGCAGTGAAACAGCAGGATTTTGTGAAAGCCACTGACTGTGAGGCCCCTAGGGCTTCTGGCCTTGATTATGCAATTGCTGCACCGGCAAGACTGGCTGCCAGCAATGGCTTTCATATGCATTTCCTAAAGAATATACTACAATAAAATACACATTAGGCCCTTTTCGTTCAGAACACATTGCCAGTGGTAGAAATCCTTGAGTCCATTCTCACTTTCTGATGATGGAGGGAAGGAGTCTTGTCTAATTAAGTGCATCTCATCCAAGATTCCTGCTTGCAAATCTCCCATCTCTGATAATGAGGTGTTCCTGCTCCCTCTGCAGGGGCTAAGCAGGCTGCAGTTATAAAACAGCCAGCTTTTGCATGCCAGGTGAAGGCACAACCCTGACCATACTTGTCCTCTCATTAGTGCCATGTGGAAAAATTTGCTCAGTTGAACATTCGGGACAAATACTATTTGTAGTCTTTTATAACACTTTTTCTTGCTGGTTGTTTTTTGGGCTTTTTGGGAGATTTTGATTTTTTTTTTCCATCATAATAAAGCCAAAAACATAAATTAGTTTATTTTGTTCTTGTGCTGATTGCATTTTCTGTTTCTTCAGGCTGGTTTTCAGGTTACAGGATGGTATAGCATCCTTAGGGATCAGAAACTTACCCTATTTTTTTTTACTGGTGGAACATCAGTGCGATTAATGGTACTTGGTAGAAAGGAGACAGCTAACTGTGACAGAAGATAAGTAAAGTGTAAGCACGCCTGTGCTAGCTGCAGCAAAAGCTCCTGATAACAAACTTTGAATAAAACTCTTCCTAGTGTGCAGTCAAAGTTCTGGACTGCACCCGTGCATTTCAATAGAGTTTTATTCCTTTAATGAAGCTGCACTTTACTTATTTGCCTTAAAACACTTGTGTGGCTGTCACCCAAGTGTTTTGAAATAGAGATAATAGCTACACCCCTTTCTTCTTCCTTGGAGACAGGAGAAATGGCGTGATTAATTTATTACAGGTTTTTGTTTGCTTTATGTTTGTATGGATGACTGGGCACAATGTGCTGGAGACTGGGTGGGAATAAATTATCAAAGGAGAGCTGTAGCAGAGCTGAAAAAAGGGAAATCTGTGGATGTTCTTTTCACCTGAGGGTGCTTTCCATAACCTGAAGTCCTTCTCCTAGTGAGTTCTGTTACTAATAGGATGTGGTGCTGCATTTGCTAAGAATTTTGAATTTTCAGGCTGTCTGCCTTCATGTCTATATTTTGTCACCCATCACACATATTTTATTAGTTTGTATTCTACCTCATAGCTATCATGACAAATTTTTTTGTCACTTAAATTCTTTGAGCAAACAATAATGTACGTATTCTTAGACATTGTATGAAACTAGACCTACAATTATAAGTCTTATTTTCTCTGATGTAAATATAGTATTCATAGAATAGAGGATAAAAAGTTACTTTTGTGTAACTTCTTAGCTGTGACAACTGAAAGAGGAAATTGAATTCTTACTCCCTGCTGTGGGAAAGGAAGAGTGGACTTCCAAGAGAGGTTCTGGCCAGGGCAGGGTTAATTTTTGCAGCAGCCAGGAAGGGCCATGACAGGGATCCAGAAGCTGTTGTGTACAACCTCCCATCACTGCCAGGAGAGGAGGTAGGGGGTTTCTGTGGTGAGCAATCATGCTTCTTTTGTTTTACTCTCTGTCATTCCTATTATGGCTGTCACTGTTCCTTTTCTTATCTCATTGCTGTTTCCAGTGAATTGTTCTTATCTCAGCCCATGATCTTCCCCTTTTGTGCCCCCCAGTTCTCCTCTCTAGCCCACTGCAGGGGAGGGGGAGGAGGAGGCAGGGAGTGAGAAAGCAGCATGTGGTTTGCAGTGGTTTCAGAGGGAATGTTAAACTAGGAAGTACCATTCCTAAACCATGACACCATCTCCTAAGGGAAATTTTAGTTGGAAAAGGAAAATTTGAAACTGATAGTGTTCCACAATTATTTGGGTCCAAAGTGGTTCCAATAAATACAGTGAAAACTTCAGCCTTGACTTTGAAGAAAGTCTCTTCATCCAAATAATAAGGCCTAATAAATCCTTTTCCAGTGCATGCTGTAATTATGAGGTTTAGATTGGATATTAGGAAAAATTTCTTCACCAAAAGGGTTGTCTAAAAATTAGAACAGGCTGCTCAGGGAAGTGGTGGTCAGACACCACACAGATGTAGCAGTGGGGCACATGGTTTAGTGGTGGACTTGGAAATGCTGGATAAACAGTTGGATTCACAGATCTTGACGGTCTTTTCCAACACAAACCTGTCATACCTCTGGGGTGAAGGGAAGTGTAAACTGGCCAGAGAGGCCTTTCCTTATCACACTGAAGTGCAGTGATGGGGAAGAGGAGGGAAGTATCACAACAAACCACACACTCCTGCAAGGTGGCCTTACCTGCACACAGAAAATTATCTAAATGCTCGTTTTTTGCATTCCTGATGCCTCTTTGGAGCATCACAAGCACATACAGGTATCAGCCCACTGCACACAAGTGGCATGAGATACAAAAAGCCTAATCTGGCACCAGGTGGAGCCTGGAAGGAACTCTGTTTAAAAACACTGTTGAAAACTAATGCCTTTGTCTCTTGGGGTTTTATAACACCTTAATTTCCCAAACCACATTCACCTGAATTTCTGCACACACATTTCACTGCTATATGATTTTAATTGTTTCAATATTCTCCTAAAAGCTGAAGCAGGTAACTGCTTGGTGAACTCTCTTACCTGTTTTCCAAGATAGCAAAGATGACTGATTAGTATGAAATGAAATTGTGCAACCATGTTAAACCTTGAGACTTCACAAACTGGCTTATCTTTATATTACCCTTCAAATTAGGTTGTGATTTCCTTTAGTTAACAAAAAAAGAAGATATTAATAATTTTATAATTTTATATTAAGACCTGGAGATACCAGATAAGGACAGAAGTTTTTCAGGGGCAAAGGGTTAGGACCTTCTGAAAGGTTAAACCTTGATGTCTGGATATTTAAACACTAAGCAGTTCTGAAAATTTCAGGCCATATTTGTATGGGTACAATATTAGGGTATTATCATTTTTGTCTATGGCTTTTAAGTGGGTTGGAAAAAACTATTTTGGGACACAAAAGATTCTGTTTACCATGGTCAGCCTTTTTGGAGATCAGAGACATAGCCCAAAATTCAGGATGTTCATTCAAGCAGCCATGTAAATTTTCAGTAAATTTTACTCTCTCAAAGGACAGAAGATCAGCATTAACCGTGCATTCAAACCCCCTTTGTGGAGAATCTAGACACTTATTTGTGATACATTAATTCTTCCCTTGAGGAGTCAAAAGAGACCTATAGATCTTTTGGGGGAATGGCTGACTATAAATTATTGAGGCATAACTGCAATAATTAGCTGACTTTTGTCGTCATCATACTCCATATATAGCAGAGCTGCTGATCTCTTACTGTTTTTCAGGGCTTTTGTCTCCTCAGTAGATTATATCTGTATGATTGGTTTTGATCACTTTGTAATGAATATTGTATCACAGTCTGCTAAGTAGACTAGTATCAACATGCTACTACTTCTTTAGGATTAAAATGTATGTGAGAAGTTTTAAAAGGCATTCACACTGAGTGGAAAAATCCAGTGTTTTCCAAACAATTTGATTCTGCAGATTAGGACAGTCTTTGATTGTATGTGATATTGCTGGACATAGTAAATCCACATAAAGCTGTTTCAGTTCTAAATTGGCTCACAAAGACAATTCATCATTGTCTCCATCCTGAGGTGCATGCATCCATCATGTGCTTCAGGGGATGGTAGTAAGTATTTTAATCCTGCTTTACAGATAAAAAGCCTCAACAATGAGAGCTGAACAGGTTTATCAGACATTGCAGTGCAGGACAAGTGAAGCAAGAAATGAAGCTATAGGACACTCTGATGTCCTAACCATCAGAAATATGTAGCTTTCCTAGAGAATCTGGATAAGGATGCATCTGCACTTTATTTGATTGTCCACACTCAACTTTTGAGAACTTCTGGCTGTATTAATCCAGTTTATTTCAGCATGCTAGTAGCTGCAAGTGTCTCAGATGTAGCTCACGACATCCACCCTCCTGGCTTTTCTCCATTGCTCTCTGTGTGTATACAGTATTAGTTTGGGCTGCCTTATAGAAAAACTCCTGGGGCATGTACAGTTCCTCTTCTGTGGCAGATGGTCCTAGGTTTGCATGTTGCAGGGCCAGTGCTGCAAAGTGGTTGTGCTAGAATTGTGATGTTCCAGAGGTGCGCTTCCCCAGTCATCATGCTTCAATGAGCCATAGGAAACTGCTTTGGGCAACCTGTTGGCCATCCTTGAGGCTCTGCAATGTGGTAGAGAGCAGAGAGCCAAATGTCAGATGTGATGCCCTGTAGATCCCTGAGGCATCAAACAAATAAAGATGTGGCCCATGAAACATCAGTCAACATGTGCCAAACTGAGTCTACACCTTCTGTACCTGGTTTTTACTCTCTTTTAGACCTGAGCAGACACCAAAACACAAACCACTGAGCCTTTTGGCACTCCTGCAACACAGAAGGCCAGTGAAATGATTCAAAATGGTGCAGTCAAACCCTTGAAAGCATTACATGCACAGAGCATTGCTCTGCTTAACACATTTCAAACTAAAGTAACTGCTAATAAGATAAAAAGAAGTAACAAATCAAAGAATATTGCCTCCAACAATCATGCATGACTTACCATGGCAAACACATCCTTGCTGAGTAAGGAGAGTGCTCAGCGTCCGTTTCAGGCCTCCTGCTGCAGCCTTTTATGCTTTTTATTTTTATCTCATTTGTCAAAATAACAGCCCTTTATCAGTGCTGATTGCAGGGATTTTGACTCCTTGCCTGCTGGGTTCCCCCTCTGCTCCATAGGAGTTTCCTAATTGAATATTACCCCTGTGAAAAGAAAAGCTTTGAATAAGAAGAAGGAAAAGTTATTAACAGTCATGCAACCACCCCTGAATATCCCACCACAGTCCTACACACAAAATCCCTTTCTCTCCCCAAAGTGAAGAATATGCTTGTTTCATTTAGCAGCATCAGCTCTTTTTCTGAAGCTAATCACATTTATCATACACTGAAAATTGTAAATGAACTGCAGTAAGAACCTAACTTGAGGAGGAGGGGAAGGATAGAAAGATATTAGTTCAAAGTAAGTTATAAAAGGTGTCTGGTTTGGTTAGATTCACTGTTGCCTCATTTCTCACATTTGTGAGTCAAAAACAAGAAATCATTTACTGCCTGTGTTGAGACCTGGCATCAACAATTTCCGCCCATGTCTTGCTGGATGGTGTAGGACTTTGAATTCATCAAAAGATGATTTGTAAATTTTCTTTTCTGGCACTATTATTCCTGCTAAAGCAGCAGCAGGCTGCATGCTCAGGTTCATTTGAGAAAGGACCAAAACCATGTATTTCAGCTCTCAATGTGTGTGGGAAATGACACTTTGGCTGGAGATAGATGAAAGACTTTGTCTGTCAAGTTCTTACCATGACCGTGATGGCTACTGTAAAAGCTCACGATTCCTACTTTCTCATCAGAAGTCACTGCTCAGGTGCTCTTGTTGCATTCCTTAGAGAATGAAGCACAAAAAGCCACAGCTTCAAAGTCAGCTATTGAAAGTGGAACCTGCCTGGCTTGTCTGTGAAAAAAAAGGAGAAAAAATAAAAGAAGCATGTCAATGAGGCTGCTGAATGAGGCTGCTATGCACACCTGGCTTCTTCAAAGCAAGGCAGACCTTCCTAGAAAACAGAGGGTCTGGTATGTTGTTCCCTTGGATTCCTCAGCTAAGTGTTTGCTGAGTTTCAGTATGCTCCCTACCTCTTTGCACACAAACCACCCAAATAAATAAATAAATAATAAAACGGGTGGTGAGGCCATATGAGAAACAAGGGAATCAGAGCTGACAGATAACCATGGGAAGGACTTAAAAGTGCTGAAGAAAAATTCTTCTCTCTACATCCCTCCTTCTTCAGTCTCTATGCCAACATGGATTTATTTTTTCTTCTATTTTAAAGGGGGCTTTGTTCTTCAGCTGCTTGTGGAAATAGTCTTCCAAAGTTATTCCTTTCAATCTTTCAATGCATCAGCTCACCATGTTGACAAAACTTGAGGTTTTCCCCTCCCCAGTTTAGGCCAGTTATACCCCATTAAGGGGTCTCCACATTCTTTCCTGCTGTCCCATCTCCAGAATTACACAGCCTTTAGCACCTTTTTCCATGCAATTTCCCCACTTTATGAAGCAAATTGGTGGATCCATTTCCCTGTTATCCGGACACATGTGATGCAAGAAGCCTGCAGAAGGGAGGTATCTCCTACTGACAGTGAGCTAAAGGGCACCTACCCCTCAGTACCCATCTTCAAAAATCACCTGTTCTCCTATCAAGTGACCTACAGTTGAATTTCAGCTTTGCAGCAAAACAATCTTGAGAGGAATGAATGGTTAACTGAATTCTGGTACTCCCAGTAGGTTAATTATCAAGAGCTTAACTACATTCTAATTCCTTGAACAAGACAGCTAAAAAAGAGGTGGATTTCAGCAAGTTTCTCTGTGTGTGTACATTGGCCTGCAAAGTCAGAGCTGTCATGACAAAGAGGGAAGACTCAGAGGGATCCAGGTTGGCAGCTCAGGTGTTTTAGGTGGATAGGCAACACGGGATTCCAGCTGCAGGACAGATTCAACCATCACCTAAGGAGGAAGAGAGTGGGCTGGGTGGGATGACCAAGTTTGGGCAGTTCCTATGGCAGCAGGCCAAGACTGCTCTGGGCAATCGGGTTCGGGGTAACTCCAGAGCAGATGAGCCTTCTGCATCTCCTGTCAGCATGAGGGCAGAAGACAGATTGTGATTGCTGCTGGGAAGCACTGGAGTGAGGCTGCCATGTTACTCCCCATCCTGCTTCTATCCCTTACCTGAGCGAAGCAGGGGTGGCTCTGGCTTTGTAGGGTGCATGATCACCGTGGAGAAGAAGGTCCTGGATGTTTAGCTGCTCCCAAGAGATTGCTGCTGGTTCTGAAAGGGCTTGGAAGCAGCCCTGGTTGCAGGCAAGAAAAAGTAAATAATTCTTTTGTAAAAGAAGCTGTTTGATACCACTAGGCATAACAACTAAACATGGGACCAGAGCTTTGAATTCCCACAGGTGCTCTTCTGAGTGGCATGCCCCTCCTTGTGAAGGCCCACCAGGTATGTGGAAGAGCAGAGGAAGTGTGCTTTGCGCTGTGTAATCAAGTATGTTGAGTACAGAGGAAAGATAAAAAGGCCGTAGCAGAAGGACACATAGCGCTGCCCACTGCACTTCTTCTGGCTGTTCACAAGTTCCCAGTAAGTGCAGCGTGAGGGAGCGAGCTATTAATAGTTCTGCTCATCACTGCTGCACAGTGAAACAGCAAAATCCCAGCACAAGGGAATATGGGAACCATGAACTCTAAAGCAAAAAACTTCAGGCACAGAAGACAGCCTCAAAACTGTAATAATTAACAAAGGAGGGAAAGAATATGTTTAATACTGGTTATTTATGAAGTTACAAGAGAATGCCTCTGCATTAAATAAAATTTAAATGAAGCCTTGCACCTGAGCCAGAGGGACAAGTGTCCCAGCTCACTCTTACATTCTGTAAATGTTTTTTCTGAACAGATCAGTTAAAGAGTTTGCTATACAGCTGCCTAATAAATAGTGTATGTGCTGGAACATGTTAAGCTCATTTTAATACATATCCAGGTCTTCCTTAGGGTTCTCATACTCTTCTGCAGCTATGGACTGCTTCCAAAAGTTATATGCTTTTAGAAATTGTTATCAGACCAGTACAGGCCTGAATGTCTATCAAAAGAAAATTATAGAAATGCATATACATTCAGTTTGACAGAGTCCTCAGATAGTAATATCCTGTGAAACCTGTGATTTTATCCAGTGATAAAATAATATGTCTTGGTTATTTGTACGTGTCAAGCACTTACATAAACACACATTTAATTTTGGTGCATAAAGTGTATTCACAGTTCCCTGAAATTACCAAAGCTACAACCATGATTCTCAGGCAAGAAGCAGAAAATCCTATTAATGCATTCACACAGAGTAAAACAGCATGTTTTGGAATTACAGTAGCTACTGAAGGCCATGAAGAGAATATATGTAGAACATGATATCTGAGAAAATATCACATTTGTATGTGAGTATTATGCAGTATTTATGAAGAAACCTGCCCTGTTAAATGCTTATACCTTGATTAAATCCTATTAAAAATGCTAAGTACATTTCCGGGCATATTTCTATAACCACTTTACAACAATTGGATAGCCTGTATTCAGAAAGTATGCAAATGGCTTTAGCTGGGTCATCCTTTAGCTGGTATTTCTAACAAATATAGTACCATGGGGCATTCCTCTTGTCACAACACATTTATTTTATTATCTAGATGATTACGGCTGTATATTCTCCTTATGTATTCTACCTCGATGATATGCTGAATTCTCAGATTTTCAGCAAACACTTGCAATGCAATTACTATAAATACAATACAGTGTCTCTTATCCTCAGTTTTTACAGAACTTTAAAATTATTAAGTTTGTATCAAAACCACAAAAGAAAACAAATTGGTTATGGCCCTCCTACACTGGTGAGCCAGCACCGATGTTGGGCCAAAATATTGTTAAAAATGTTAAAATTATGTACAATAAAATATGCAAAAGCTCACACACGTATTTTAAAAAAAGATAGAGATGTAGGCTATTATTTTAATATTTTCAGTGAATTCAGAACAACAATTCCAACTTTAGGAAATGTTTTTGTTTTAATTCAAGTTGTGGAACAAAAAGAAAAAGCAATTTATACTTTAAAAACAGGGACTTGAATGTGAGCTTTCACCCTCTCAGATGCCTTATTATCAACCTCAAGTGCCATTTCTATTACTGCTTTAATATGAACAGTTGCTGGGAAAATGAAATAAGCAGCTATTTGAAACCATGTCCCCCACATCCTAACTGACTAACTTTTCAGCTTGAGAGGCTAATCATTCATTTCTAACAGCTCTCATTTGTTTTGCTTTTTCTTAGCTTTCTATTAAGGTTTTATCAACATAATTATTTTTATTTCTTATTTTAATTCACTCTCTTTTCAAGTGCATGAACATTAGATTTTGAAAAATAGCCTGACTAGGCTCTGTGGTAGCTCTGTGGTACAAAATGCTAACTGTCTTGGGTAGGGTTTATCAGAGAGAACACACAGACAGGATTATGAAAGAAGGAAAATTAAGATAAACCAGAAGCAGGATCTTTCTGAGTCACCATGTTCCTCTAGAAATAGCTTACTTGCAATGAACAGGAAAAGAGATGAAACATAAGTAATGAATACCAAATTCACCTAAAGCTTGTGTCAATAACTTCATTAATAATGGAATTAATACATCATAACTTTTATCCTAGCTGTACAGATTATTATCAAATAGCTAATGAATCTTTCTATGGTAAAAAATAGTCAGGATCAACCAAATCTGCCTGGACCAAAACTGAGGTGACCTAACTGACAGGTGAATTCCTGTTAGTAGAGCTGTTGTCAATGTCAGTATGGGAAATGCCCTACTCTAGTCCAAAAGACCTTAAAATAGATTAGGATGGGTTTGGTCTCCTGTCTGGCAAACATACCAAGGCATATAGTTAAATGTTGTCATTTTATATCTATTTTATCAGTTTGTTGCAGGCAGTATGAAAATATTGGAAAAAGTCTGTAATGATATTAGAACAAAATAAAAGTTTCAGATATTGATCTTGAGCCTCAGGATCTCTATTTCCATTTAACCATGATTGCAAAGCATAAAGGCTGCACCAGCATTACTAGAAGAGGGCTACATTTCTAGGGAATCCAGTCTCTGGTCTCTGCTAGCCATAAAACACTTCCATAGGCAAGAAGAATTCTTTTGAAAGTGCCATGGTCTTTCCCATATTAATAATACCACAGGCCTTTAACTTCTTAAACACCTAGTGTTGTTTGATGGTAAAGCAGCTCAGTGGAGGACAAATGAGGATGAGACTGTACAGGGCAGGACCTCTGAGGGTGGGGAATGATGCTCAGTGTCTGCCAGCACCTGGCTTTGTGCAGCTGCCACCCTCCCTGGTACTGCCTTGTGAGTACAGCCCCCTCAGACCAGCAGCAGGAGAGGGGCTGGCACCATTTGGAGAAGAGCAGAGCATCTGGCAAATCCCTTCCATTTTCTTTCGATTGCATAGTATGTTTTCTCCATAGGAGCATGCAAGCACTAAATATGCACCCATTAACAAAAAATTATAAGAAGTTTTCCTGAACTGCAGTTTCATTATTCCCCATAGCTTACAGTAATATCAGCCCTTCACACATTTTATAAGCTATCTTTGCTTATGTAAAAAATAAAAAGGGAAGGAAAGAAAAGCCATGAAATAAAGTGATGTGCTATTAAGCTTCAGCAAATCCCTCTGTGTGGGGCTAGTTGCTCTGTGATGTTAGCCAACAAGGAAAGAGCAACCACACAGCTGCTTTAAGAACTCAAAATATTCACCTAAAATTCCAGGAAAACTGACTCTCCAAAGAGAAGAAAATCACAGCATTCTCTGATACTGGAAAGGGAAATGCTGATCTTAAAAAAAAATAACAAAAACTTTCATTTGCCTGAGGTTTCTATCCACAATTCCTCCCATAACAGTTGGGTATATACAATATGTGCAAAACAAGGATCCCATTTTTGGCAGGAAATATACTCCCAGAAGTACCTCCTGCACTCCAGCCTTGTTCTTCTATCCCTAAGTGAGAAATGACATGAAACTGATGCCTCTGTGCAATAACATGCAACTCCATCATCTTTTTATCCCAATACTCAAGGACAGTCTTCCCTAACTGGCTACTAAAGAATGAAGAAATTATGAGTGCTGGACTAGCCTAGAGACCAGAGACAGTTTGGCCTGAAAGCACCTGAGATCTGGAGGACAAACTATTGTGGTCCTGGAGAACACATAGAGGCCAGCTGAATGCACTGATTAGTTGCTTAAAGGTAAGAAATCAAAGCTCTCTCCTCTGCCTTTTATCAGTTATTCTCTATGGGCCTCCCTGTACGTGCTTGATTTCATACCGTTCCTACCCACACACAGGACACACCATGGTTTTGCATCTCCCTTATCCTAATGCAATGAGCTTTGTAGAGCAAGTCTCCTTCCCTGAGTAGCTGTGCAGCTACCTGTTGGTGGAGACATGACAGCAGACATCATCAGAGAAGGCAAAGGGAAATTTTATGGCAAGTAGATGTTTACCTACTGAAACCCAAACTGCAAAGAAGGAGTTAATGGCTGCTAAAGTTGTTTCTGGTAAGTGGTGTTGTTTATTTTTCATATAAATAATTCCTGTGTTTCTGCAAGTTGAGACTTCATCTACCATAACAGACAGTTCCTTGATACTGCAGAAACTAATCAGGAATTAATTTCAAAGAAAAAAAAACAAGATGTAGAGAGCTAAAATTGTGAAATCCTGTTTTTTCCTAAAATATTAATCAACAAGGCTCAGCCTTTGAGTATAAATTCTTCAATTTACTTTTTCTACCAGAAAAGGCTAGAAAACACACATTCCCTTTTGGAAATATTTAAAGTACAACACACAAGAAAGGCAAAACCAAAATCAAGTCACAATTAATTCTGAAACTGGAGCTGTGTACTAATGCAAGACCAGCTACTGAAGCCTATGCAAGTCCCTTTGGCCCAAAGAGCCTGCCAGACAGTCTCCTAGGCTGTAAAATAAAGCTGGAAAGAAGGCTATGTTATTGACTTTTCAAGTTGAGTGCTGTGAGAACAGAGATCATTTTCTCACATTTGACAAAACAGACACAAAAGAGAAAGAGACAGTATAGCAGAAGTAGGGAAGCATGTTTTTGTGCT
The DNA here is from genome assembly GCF_017639235.1 of Corvus kubaryi. Lineage (NCBI taxonomy): Eukaryota > Metazoa > Chordata > Aves > Passeriformes > Corvidae > Corvus > Corvus kubaryi. The sequence continues at coordinate 12,140,050 of NW_024582056.1, forward strand.
CATGTTCTCAGGGTACGTGGCAGCTGGTCAGTCACAGATGGATGCTCTGGGCTGGCAGGTCAGCCATGACAGCTGTTGCTTTAAACCTTGGCTTGCTTCCCTGGTTCACAGCATCATCAGGATAAAATCTCCTTCCTTCCCTCATTCCCTGCAGGCTAGGCCCAAGTGAAGGGGTTGTTCTCTGCTATGGCATTGGTGCAGTGTGGTGCAGCTCACTTCCAGTTCAGGAGGAGCGAAAAGAGAGGGGACAAGGTGGGGTTATTTGAAGAAAGACATGCAGCCAGCCCTGGGATGGTAGAGCAAGAGCTCATGCAGCTCCAAGCATCCAAGCTGCACAGCCCAAGAGCTGAGGCTTGTGCACAAAGGTCAGAATTACCCAGCCCTGCTAGCCTTAGGCACTGCATCCTGCAGCAGCTCATCACCTTGGTTTTGCTCTGTAATGTTGAGTTTCCCTTTTAGTGTGCATATATAAAGCACTTCAGCCCCTAAATAAATAAAGTGTGATATACTTGGAGTGACCAGTTAGACGTATTTTTTTCATTCACTTAAAGGTCTTGAAAATACCACAGCCCTTGAAAATTAATAGCTTATTGTGTTTGAATTTGTCTCCTCTTTGTATTCCTTTTAATATTCATTATTACGTATTCCTTCCTAATAGTCATTAGAGACCATCTAATGACTCCTGATTACTGCCATAGGTAATGACGTATGATGAACTCTAAGCAGGTTCTTCCAAGTGATCTAGCAGATCAGTGGCCTCAATTATTACCGGTATCTTTTTCTGTTACACAGAATTGCTACTCAGAACCAACCATTTGTTCATAAAATTTCAATCACAAAATGAAGAAAGAAGATAAGTATAACTGATAGCTCTGTGTTCCTTGCAAGATTGCCCCAGAGACAATTATGGACCAAACATCCATAAATGTCCTTTTCTTCTTCATTTTTTGAACCCATGCAAAACTGCTGCCTTGCTGTCACCAGGCAGGACCAGCTAAATGATCAGCACTTTAAAGTCTCAGCTTAGACCTCCCTAAGTCCCATGGTACACACCTTTGCAGTGAGACATTCTGCGCTGTGGAATGTCTGATGTGAAGCCAGTGCTAGAAATATCAGGTAGCTGTGCTTCCTAGGTAGAAAGCCCCATGAGGGGAAACTTCCTCCCTTGGATGCAGAGCTAAGATTCCTTATTGCCTGGGGACCACTAGAGCAGGTATGAGAATTTGTGGAAGGGAAGGGAAGATGTAAAGCAGGGACAGCTAAAGGAACACTGTGCTCAAGGTATAGGACATGGCCTCAGTTTAGACCATGGGAGGTTTAGATTAGATATTAGGAAAAATTTGTCCCCTGAAAGGGTGGTCATGCACTGCAATAGTGCATGTGAGGCTTGTGAATGTGACGCTGGGGGACAGGGTTTAGCGGTAAACACAGCAGTGCTGGGTTAACAGTTGGACTCGATGATCTTAGAGGTCTTTTCCAACCTTAATGATTCTGTGATTCTATGATTCATGCATTGAACAATGCTGAACAGAGTGAGGAAATATATGTGTGCTCTGAGGTTGCAGCTGCCAAGACGGAAATCCTTAATTCTAATTTCTTGCAAAGTCTGAGAGCACAGGCTGAAGAACCAGAGGAGCTCAGTTGTCTCTAGGAAATTTAAACAAAGTTCTGTATTTTGGTGAAATCGTGACTGGGAAATCCTGAAAGAAATTTGCTTCCATACATTGTACCGGGGATAAAGGTAACTGTAGTGTGCTTTCTTTCACCACCTAAAATGTCATCTGTTTCACTGGCCTTGTAATGGACAATGAAATACAGGTACAATCACAATCAATTTTTTATAAAACAGATTACACAGATGCCAATCTACATACATAAATGCAGCTACGACACAGCTAGTTTTGAACAGAATAATTTTCAAGTCTTGTGTTTGTTTGGAATTGGGACATATTTATTCATTTGCATTATTTAAAACTTTTTTCTGCACAAAAGCACCCAGAGAAAGAATGTTTAGTATGTCTAAAGAAATGAAACATCTTAATAATTAATCTTAAATATTGTGTGTGTGTATATATACATCTCTAATGCATGTATTCATAATATTTATGTATGTAGAGATCTCTATTATATGTGCAGATTTTTAATACAGAAATTCAGGAATAGCACAGTGTTTTCAGTTCAAATAGCATGAGCACATTAAGTTCAAAAGCACAAACAAGAGCAAAATATAGCATTTGGTCTTCCAAACATGAAAGAATTATTCTAGTTAAAATGAAATGGAGGCCAAAGCATTTCAGCACTTGGAGAATACAAATTACCATGTACCTAATTTACCCTGGGCAAATGAGCTGCATGTCCTAGAGGGTAGGACTTCTCTCTAGACTAAAAAACACTCAGATTAGCTCAGGTTTACATTTATGAGAAGGAAAAGGCAAATTTGTATACAGTTTTTTTTTTTTTCTTTCCTCATATAAAAAGGCAAAACTCTGCTTTTCACAGTGCTTTTTGTTTACTGAACACAGGTATTTTTGCATGTACAGAAATGGATGTCTTCTGATTTCATTGTGCACACTCTTTGCTGTGCTGGGATACAGGAGCTAAGCAGTGCTTTTTTCTGCTCCCCTAGCCCAAGCCCCTAAGCCACACAAGGACATCCTTGGTACCCTCTTGCTCCTCATATCAAGGCGATGCTGGCCAGTCTGCCTGGTTTTGTAGCCTACCACAGATAGACTAAAAATATAAAGACAAACTGGGATTCCTGGAAGAGCAAATCTGATAACCTTGCTGTGAGAGCAGCAGAGCAGAGATTTATGGCTATGCCACACATTGCAGCCAGGCTGTCCTGCAAGTGCGACAAGAGGACGATGCAGCCTGTACCAAAATTTGTGCGAACTACACCACGGAGCAGTGCTGATGAAGGAAGCACAGCTTCCTGTCTGCCCTCTGCCCAGCAGAGAAAGAAGAGGTAAAAAACGCTTCTCTCTTAGAGACTTCAGAGCCCTGCTAACAAGGAAAATAATTTGCCAGCACTTCCATTTAACAAACCTTCGGCTAGACATCAGGAGAGCAACGTTTTCCACAAAGCAAGGCCTCCTTTGCCCTCTTTCTGCAGGATTTGTGGGGAAAATTTGTGGGGTTTTGATGTAAAAGAAATCTAGATTCACTTCTCTGTAGAGAACAAGATTATGAAGGGTTAAGATCTACTTCAGAGAGGAAGACGATTTGAAGGTGAATAAATACATAAGAATTTCTTCAGGGTATATATTCCTCTACGGCAGATTGTGCAACCAGGCTGTGTGTAAAACTTTGCCTGCTGAGGCTGTTGTTTTTTTTGGGTTTTATTTTAAGTAGCATCCATAGAAATCTTGCCAAACAAGACTTTGGTGCCAACTCATATTCTGCATATGGCCTGAAGTGCTGGGCTGTTTGGGGTTTTTTTGGGGCATGGGGAGAAGAACAACAGTGTTTTGGTTCACACACACAATCCCCGAGTCCTCCCATTTCACTGAGTTTTCAGGAAATGAGCATATGGCTTTGGAAAATCCACCTCTGAGGCTTGGGCTGTGTCAGCTGTAATGAGGGGAGGAGCAGCACAAAACACAGGCAAGTCACACATATGTGTCTAGCACAGAAAGAGAACCTTCAAAGAAAGCTGAAGGAGTTGGATATTTCATGGGGGAAGACAGCACTTGGATTCGGGTACAAAACACTGTCATCATCTTTTTGAAAGCCATATGCTTTCAAAACATGCTGCAGAAGGGGCTGTATTGATCCATTGTGCACCAGTAGCAAGCAGTTCTCACAAAACCCTAATTCTCAAATCAAAAATTGGCCTTCAGCAGAAATAAAAATGTTCACCTTTAGGAGGGTTGGGCTTCAAGCCATGATTTGTCTGTCATGCTGCTCAAAAACAGGCTTTTTTTCCTTTTTCTTCCTTTTTTTTTTCCTTTTTTTTTTCTTTTTTTACCAAAAGAAAATAATTTCTCTTCCACTACTTGCCCACCAGTGGCTGAAATTGCGGTATTTTCGGACTTGCGAATGTAAGAAGATAAATTATTGAAACTCTAGGGATTTTCCACTTGATAGCTGGAAGTTTTAGCAAGTAAAGAAAAGGGTATTATTTAGGGTCTCTATGCACTGCTAAAGTGAATGAAGGGCAGCTTTGCTGTTTGCTGTGATAGGTACAGATCAAGCCATCGACCAAAAATCCCTAGCCTTCCTGTTGCATGCTTTATTAAGAGAGCAGAAGTCTGCAAATAATAAGAAAGAATAAAATTATTGTCTACTTAGGTTAACTTTGATAATTATTTAATTTCTTCTTTTCTTCTGAACTTCCTGACTGAGGACCCATCACAAACATCAGGGAAACAAGCATTTCCCCAAGGACTTCTAAGGCTATCTGAAGCAGGAAGCATTGTATTGTAAAATCCATTGTCTCTAAACTAAAGCTCAGTAATGGATAAATCCCAGTATTATGAAAATTTTTGGCCTGAGTATTGGAGGAAAATTGTTAGTCTGCTTCAAGACTTGCTGGTGAATGGCTGTAACTTCCTGTTCCATGCATGGTATCTTCACAACTTCTACCCAGGGAACTCACAAGGTGGGCATCTGAAATGAAGATGAAAGTGAATGAAGTCAAGTTCCCAGCACCAGAAATGCAGTAAAAGACAGCTGCAGTTCTGACAGTACAAACCAAAATCAATGACATTTCAAAAGCATCCTCAGTTGTTTACTGCCAGCAAAGCACAAATGCCTTTGACTGGGTATACAGCTAAAGTATTAGATGTCTGCTCTTGTTCCAATGTCTCTTAAATGAACAAGCTTTAAATACATTACTTTTTATATGCTGCACTTTTGTTTCCTTTTATGTAATGGATTATTCAGAGCACTTTCTTTGGGATAGAGTTTGTCAGTCAGATGGAAGTTATTTGATTTTGCAAACACATTCACATAGCAAGACCTGTGCCTTTTATACCAAACATTAATGCAAATACATGCACTCTACCTAATTCAAGGAGACATCATTCTGTTAGAGCTCCCATGCTAATCCACAGCTTTGCTTTGACCCCTTTACACAAAATCAAAGTGAAAAAAGTTATGAAGATGTTCAAATGTCCCTGCCAATAGCAACAGGGGAACAATTCTGACCATGCCCAGCAGACAGCAGGCATGGAATTGTTCTTTGAGTATTTCAAGCAAGCTTAAATTTGGAAATGATAATTGTAGGACCTGAGAGACAGGTATCAATGATTATAGAGTTTTAGAGTGAATCTGTTTTACATGGGACAACCCCAGGGAGATGACTGGAGTTTAAACATTCCCAGTGCTGTCTGAGTTATGCAGCCTCCAAGGCAGACTGAAACACATAAGTATTCGTGCCCTATTTTAATGACCTGATCTCAGTTTCAGAGCCCTGTTGTTCTGCCTACCTGTGGACAGCAGGATGAAGCTCACTATGATTGTTTTTTCCTCCCCATAGGGATTTTCTGGCCAAGAAGAGGAAAAAAATCAAAGTCACTGCGGTGTGTTATATAATGCCTTTCTTTTTTTTTTTTTTTTTTCTTCTTTTTTTTTCTTTTTTTTTTCCTTCAGATGAAAAAGTGTTGATCCTTCCCTTTTTCACAGCCTGTCTTCCCAGTTTCTGGCTTCCTTGCTTTTATTACAAAGCTCTACCATGTTAATCTCATCCTTTCTCTCTATTACATCATTCTCTCTCTTTAGCCCGGGAAGTTTGTTGCAAGTGGACTTCATTCATTTCAAATGGCTTGAATGCTTTCAATTTTAACCAGACTAAAGTTGTGATTGTGTGTTGTTTACCTGTAGTAGGAATGGGGAAAACTCTTCTTGCTGGGGAGAGATCAGAGGAGATTATTTAGCCTGAACTGTCTCCACTCCCAGGATTGAGACTTCTTTAGGTAAGTTTGCTGACCTGTAGAATATAACTTTCTTTACTCATCTGCATTTTTCCCTGTGTCATTTTAATATTACACCTCCAATTATCTATCTAGGTTGTACACTACTATCCTGAGATGTGTTTAATGTGCTGCTGCAAGGAGGTAAAGATCTGTTTCTTTGTTCATTGCAGGCACAAGGTGGTATATTTTCAAACAGTTTGTAGCTGAAAGATTTTCATCAACACAGCTGCTTTCCACGTAGCTACAAACACTTGGAAACCTAAGGCTTACACACAGCAGCCAGAGTCACTTGTGAGAGGTGCTTCATGGCCCATTAACAAAGCTGTCATATATGGCTTCCCTTTAATTAAATATTGATAGGGATTTAGTCTTGGTACAACATTTCAGACTAATATGGAAAAATCCTTTTAACCTGCATAACAGATCAACATGCCAACATGGCTCTCCCCCTGTTCTACTGGCTGGATGCAGCTGAGGTACACAAAATTTGAACGCCGTTCAGCTTTTTTAGTGCCATTTGAGTTCCTACTGGCTTTCTAGCACTATAATTAGGGATGTCAGTTAGTGTCAGTGATGGTTTACTTGAATGGTGGTTTATTTAATTTTAATTCCCATGAGGGAAATCTCCAACCTCTTTCACAACAGTTTATCAATAGGGTTTTTTCATGTGTTTGAATCAACTCTTGAAAAATTAAGAGGTCTGTAAAAGTTTCCCAGTTCAGTATCAGGCTTAAGCAATTAAATAAATAAACAGTTTTCCAGTGGAATGGTTCTCATCCCAAGAAGAATTTCACTCCATGCTGCCCACTCCTTTGTGTAAGGCAGGTACCTCTGAAGATCACACATCTCTCTGGAATACTTGCCTGTAAGTGAGATTCTTTCACTTTTAGGCCTGCCATTTTTCATTAGCTGTTTAATAAGTACTTGTGTCTAGTGAGCTCTAAGCGTTTTGTTTATTGCTTGGGAAAAAAAGATAATGTGCTGTCTGTCAATCAGAGTGCAGTGCAGCTTTGAAGACTTCTTTTCATTTCTTTAAGAACACATTTCGGGCTCATTCCCAGAATCAGCAAATTCTGACAAGTATGAATGATTCACTTACACTGTATTCTTCTACTGTGTGGTGCTCATTTCTTCTGATGCTCAATTTTACTGGCAAAGTTGCCTTTGAAACAAGCTACTACCTGGCTGTACAAAATTCATTGTGTTGCAAATCTGCATGAATGGATCAGTTTATTTCTAACATTGATTTCTTCTAAATGTGGTTTACTTTGCTATATTCATTTAAATATTTTCCTTTTTGAGTTGATACATAATTTAATGAAAGAAAAATATTAACAAGCTTTCTTCTATCATGTAGAGCATTTTGTTATCTTGATATCCATAGGGATGGGATTCTCTTCTCACCTCTGCCCTTATGAACATCAGCCATAGCAGTATTGTACAATATAAGCTTAAGGAAAATGCAGCTCTAGAAACATTTAAGAAGAGATAATTTCAAGTAAGTTACTTATTGGAGACTGGTCTGTAAAATCTGGTCCTGGCATTTTGCTCAAGAACAGTTTCAGGCCGGTGGTGCTTGACAGAGGTCCTGTTTGCCAATGTATTTCCAAGTGCTGTTATAACTAGACCATGTAGTTCTACACCTGTCTTCCCTCATCAAAGAAACTAGTCTTTCTAAAGGGGAGATCTCCAATGCCATGGTCAACAGATTTTATTTCTTCGTGCACTTCCCCTGCATTGGCTTTGAGTTGTGCTGAATGAATGAATACTATAACACTAGGTCTTCATTCAGATTCTAAGAGCTGGTTGGGGGCAAATCCAGCTCTGCAGATGTTTTCTTTTGGCAGGGCGTGTATTGGCAGGAACAACACTTTGTTTATTGGAAACGTTTCTTCCACCTCTCAGTTCTGAGTTGTTTGTTTGAGGAACACTGTCCTGAGATACAAAACATCCTTATTTTATTGCCAAATGCCTGAGCCATGGGTAGTCTTTACAACTGTTTCAAATCCCCTCACATTTGTGTTCTTTTGGCTTGCTCTGCAGCTGGATACATCAGCATTACTGTAAATTACGGAAGGGGGAAAAAGAAGCCAAAACAAAACAAACAAAAAACTCTTCAAAAACCCCAACATAGTCCAGGTAAAAATAATGGAGCAAATGAATAAACGCTAGTTAAGCATTACTTTGTATTGGGGAGTCACATAAACGTTATGCAACACAGCCATGAGTATATAATAAAACATGAGTATATCTAATAATTCTGCAAGGCATAATGGCAATGCTGGTCTATTTAGCAGCTGTTAAACAGCAAGGAAGCTGCAAGAAATTCATAAGAATCAAAGTAAGTGGTAACAAATTCTTTTTAAGAATCCTGCTTATTCTGTAAAATCAAATTTTATTTAGTGATGTTGAATACCACCTGTAAAGTAGAAGACTTTTCAGCAAGAGAGGATGAATAGTACAGCTTCAAGAATGTATCGATTACTGCAGGGACAAGAGAGGTTGTGCCAGTGAAATTGATATGTTCATTCTTCTGAATCCAAATAATGGGATTGTGTGTTCTGCCTCTGTGAGAGGTATTTGAGCACATGTAACATTCACTAATGGGTCTGAATCATCCTCAGACACGTATGGCATGAATAAACAGTTTCCCTGTGCTGCACACATAGAATTAAAAGGTAGGCTAGATTAAGTGCCTTGCTCAAGGGCATAGAGGAAGTCCAAGTCCAACCATTGCTCTTGTCAACTGGTGCAGCATTTTTCAGGTTGCTGATTAAGTGGAAGGTCCTACATTCTATTATTGGTGATGCTGGTCTGACAAGGAGTCCTGGTAAGGTGGCATACAAATGAACCATGTTAATTTACGTACCATTAGAAACACAAGACAGAAGGAAGAAAATCAATGCGTTGTTTTATAGTAAAGAAAAAATCAATGAGGAAAGAAATGGCGTTTCCTAGGATATCAGAAAATGCTTTGGGCTATGGGGAATAGTTAGAGGGAATTAAAACTATTTAATCCAAGTTGTCAGTGTCCTTTTAGAGAATGATGGTCTAGAGCCATCATTTTGTAAAAAAAATGTGAGTAAAATCCAGAAGTTCAAAGTTGTGAAAAGGAAGCAATATCAAGAAAAGACTTCTGTTGTTTTGGGTTTTTTTAATTTTAAATTAACCTGGCAGCCAGCTGCATTGAATCTGTGAAAATTGAAGAAAATGTATTAAAAAATAAAATTTAAAAACAAACATGTAGCTACATGTAATCCCAAAAACAGGTTTACCTAAGAGCTCCATTTTTAGTTTTGTTTTTCTGTCTCTTACAGTAACATATAAAGAAAGGACTGCTAGGGGAAAAATGTAAAAACAGGCCAAAAATGGAATAAAGTTTTCATGGTGTTGACTTTTGCTCTTGGCAGTCTGCAGGTTAGAGACACCCTGAACCAGAGGTTGCATCAGGACCATCCCATTTAATAGTCTCTGACATCACTTTCATAATTTTTAACTGTTCTTTAAAGACAGTACTCTGATAAAAAAGCAACAGAAAAACACCATTTAAGTATAGATAACATTAAAAATCAGTGGGCTTGGTTTGCTTTAAACTTGTTTAATTTTCATTGGGTACCCCTACTTTCTACAGCACAACAAATGCTGAAAATTTGTTCCCTTAACTCCTTCCTCATTTAGTTTCGCAGCTCAAAGAATCACAGAATCACACAATGTGCTGAGTTGAAAGGGACCCACAAGGATCATTGAGTCCAGCTCCTGGTCCTGCACAGGATACCCCAAGAGTCACACCATGTGCCTGAGGGTGTTGTCCAAACACTTCCTGAACTCTGTCAGGCTGGTGCTGTGACCCCTTCCCTGGGGAGCTGTTCCAGTGCCCAACCACCCTCTCGGGGAAGAACCTTTCTCTACCATCCAACCTAAACCTCCCCTGACACAACTTCAGGCCATTCCCTTGGGTCCTGTCGTGGTCACCACAGAGAAAAAATCAGTGCCTGCCCCTCCTCTTCCCCTCACAAGGAAGTTGCAACTGCAATGAGGTCTCCCCTCAGTCTCCTCTTCTCCAGGCTGAACAGAACAAGTGACTTCAGCCACTCCTCACACAGCTTCCCCTCAAGGCCCTTCATCATCTTCACAGCCTTCCTCTGGATGCTCTCTAATAGTTTAATGTCTTTTTTATATTGTGGTGCCCAAAACTGCCCCCAGCACTCGAGGTGAGGCTGCCCCAGTGCAGAGCAGAGCAGGACAATCCCCTCCCTTGCCCGGCTGGTGATGCTGTGCCTGATGCCCCCAGGACACACTTGGCCCTCCTGGCTGCCAGGGCACTGCTGACTCAGATTCCCCTTGCCATCAACCAGGACCCCCAGGTCCCTTTCCATGGCACTGCTTTCCAGCCTCTCATTCCCCAGTCGGTACATTCATGCAGGGCTGTCCCATGCCAGCTGCAGAATCCACACTTACCCATATTAAATATGTTTGGTGATTGCCCAGCCCTCCGATTTGTCTGGGTTATCCAACAGATTTCTGTTTCCCCTTGCTCCCTGTGCCCAAAAGTAATTTCTCTGTTAAACTGTTGTGTCCTTAGATATTTATTTTATCTGAAATATATATCATTCAATAACTCTAAAATAATTTTGCTCTTATGTTTATAGGTACTTTTGGTACTGTAATGACATTTGAGGTCTGAATTTATGCCGTGTCATAGTGATGGTCTCTATTTGTTTACTCTTTCTTCCTAACAGTTCCTAATATTTCTCTTCTTTTCTTTTTTTGACTGCCAGTGAGCTTTGTAGAGCAGATTTTGAATACCTACCAGCAGTGCCTTAGGAGTCTTTCTCAAGTGATAATATACCTCAAGTTGAGTCCATCAGTTGTTTGCCCTTTGTTTTAGTGTTGCTTGTCAAATTATATGAAATTTTGTCACTCCTTTTTTCACCTCTTCTCCAGATCTTTCATATCATGGTGAAAAAGAGAAATGAGTTGGCCCTAGGGAATGCTCCCATTCCTGTCAGTCTATGTTGTTTCCTGCCTTTTAGCTAATTTCCTGTACACAAGCAGACCTTTCTCCTGTACTTCACTTTATTTTTTAGCACCTTCTGGTGAAGAACTTTGTCTAAGCTTTTATGGAAAACTGCAATTTAGTACACTTCACTAGCAAGATTATTCTTTACAATATTTCCATGGACTTTTTTTTTTGAGAATTCTAAGAAATTTGTGAGGCATGATTTATTCCTCACTAGAACATATTTTCCATCTGTTTAGACATCCATATATGTATTAAGACCTCACAAAGTTTAAATATCGGGAGTATCAAATTTGCTGATCCATAAGTACTTTTGGGTGCCTTTTAAAAAATACGTAACTGGCATTATAAAATATCTTCTATTTCTCTGGCTGCAAGACCAACATAAGTGGTATACTGAACAGAGTACTTCTAGCAATTTCACATTTAAATTCTTTTAGAATTCATGGAACTTCATTAGAAATCTTAGAACTCTGTTCTGAAATAATTCTTATTAAGAATTTCATATATTTGTTTCAGAGACTGTTTTGCTGATGCTTCAGTTTGGGCCATAGTTTCATAAATTATCATCCTGTAAGGAAAGATTCTGGCACAGAACTCTGCCCAAGGTCATTTGCCCCCCTAACTACAGCCATTGTATCTCATTTTCTGTTTGGCATTTTAATAGTTTTCTTTTTTTTGAATGTTTTGAAAAACTTCCTTGGAGATTTGACTTCTTTTCTCAAGTGTTCCTCAAAAATCATTTTTTCAATCTGTCCTGTTCTAGGTTTACATTTAACTTGATGGTTTTGTATTTTTATATTTTGTAACACTTCTGTTTATGATTATTATATAAGTATATTGTGCTAATATATCCCTATAAAACATGCTGTATTGCATAGAATTTTTTTTATTTTATTGAAGTTCTATATTTATACCATTAGTTTTATATTCCCTTCACTTGAACACATTTTCAAAGATTGAAGAATCTACTAATTCTGTTAACCTCCTTCACATTGCTACTAAAAGTATACCATCTTTTTCTTGTTCTTCTTGAGAGGTAATCTTGACTTAATCTGGCCCATGAAAAAGGGGTCTCTAAAGAAGTTATGCTGACAGCAAAAAGTATTTCACCCTTTCCTTTCTCATAGCTTTTTCTTGTAATTCCTTTTTGCGAACCTAAATGTTATGTAGGGGATATTTTGTTTTTTTAACTATGGTAACAAGGGGGATTGTGGTCAGATACACATCTACCAGGTTCTATGTTGCTTGGGATTAAATTTTGCCTTTGTAAATTCTTACTGTTCCAACAAACAGTCTAACATAATGCCATTTTAGTGTCTAAAATTTAAGCCTCTCCATCACTTTTTCTTTTGAAATATATCCGAATAATTAACACTATATAAGTGTTAATATAAGGGAATAAGTGAGTTCTACTATTGAATATTCTATACTTACAGTATATATATATATACCTACTGTAATTGCTTTCAGTACTATGCAGCCTTTATCACGGCCCTGGTTGAGTGGTCAGTTATACCTTATGTAACACATTTAGTACATATTGATTGCTTCTAGGTATGGAATTTTAATATTTAATGATTCTGTATGATCAAAGTCTCCTGACTCTTTAATGTTTTAACTGTATTCTATTTCTCCATTACACTTGGGTTTTTTTTTCCTTTCCTATGTTTAGTAAAACCAGTCCTAAAAGGCCATCATTCTTCTTCTTGGTGATCTATCATAATCTCTCTCAAGATTTAGTTAGGCCAAAGTTGGTTGGAAGCACTAGACTAGCTTTCAGAAATGGTTAGAAAATTTGCAAAAGTCATGAATCGCATCCAGGTAAGTAAGGGCAACCACCAAACCTCAGCCAAAATGCAAAGAGTAGATTCATCTCGTTACCTCACTAACAATGCGGGGTGGCAGAGACACACAGGGACATGGGCTCTGTTTGGCCTAGCTCATCCCAACAAACAGAGACACACGGGGACATGGGCTCTGTTTGGCCTAGCTCATCCCAGTAAACAGAGACACACAGGGACATGGGCTCCATTCGGCTTAGCTCATCCTGCAGAGTTGAGCAGTTCACTGCCTGCCTCACTGGAACAAAAGGCTTCAGGCATGTCTGAGAGTGTGTTGTGAGTTATCACTCCACAGGAATTCTTCCTCTCAAAACAGGCAGCGCTAGGCATAATAAATGGAGTTTTTCCATACTGACATTTTTAGCATTCCCAGCTGCAAGGTGACTTTGAATGAAACTATTCTCTCCTCTTTGACAAATCTTTCCATTTTCACCCTTTTCTCCCCACACAATGATAGACAATACTACATGGCCAAATACTGTAAGCCTTTCTGTGACAATCTTAAAATCTTTGATCATGGGAAATATGACAAGACCATATATTGAAGAAAACTGGAGGTGAAGTACTGCATTTTGCCAGAAATTGCATTGCAACTGGAAATCTCCTGCCACTCTGAACGTAAGATTGACTTCAGAGGAGCTAGGTACTGTTGGGGAAGAAATTTCAGAACATGCAGAATAATTCTTGGAATAGCACTTCACTGGTCTTCTGAAGGAGATGGAGGATGCACAACTCGTGGACAGTGCCTTAAAAACCCACAAAACCAGCTGTTGTGTGCTAGATTAAAACTCCAAAATTGGGTATTTTCCCTCTGAAAGGGAACAGCAGTTAGTGACAAGGGGAGAATAGAGCTAGCACACTTTATAGTTGTGCATCTGTCTGAGTTTGTCTCCTGAACCCATTTCCATCCACAAGATCCTTTGACGATCAATTTCACTGTTCAGTATGGAAGGTGTGCTCAAAATATGTGTTCAGCTGCTTCCTTCTAATTCTGGTATTATGAAAAAATTGAATCACCTTTATATATTCAAATTCTTTATGTCTCTCCTGACTATCATGTTTTCACAGAGTCATGTCTTTGATAAGTTGAGGAGTCTTGGTATGTACAGTGTCTACTTGGTGGTTGAGCAAACAGTTCCTGCTTGTCACATTTTTCTGTTCCTTTCCTCAGTCAACCATATTCATTAGGAGATGATGAGAATCAAATCTGCATGTATGGCAGTTCTCTATACTTTTCAAAAGGATGCCTAACATCCTAGTCTCTAGTCCCATCCTAGTCCCAAACCTAATCAGGTTTGATTAGCATCAACCTGATATTGTCTTAGATCTATTGATTATAACTCCAAAACTTCTTTCCTGAGTGGTAACAGCTGTTTTACAGCTCATCATTAGGGACTTGCTGGAATTCTTTTTCCCCCTCATTATTTTTGTTTGCTAAAACAGGATCTATTCTGCTTTTTTATTGGTAATCTTTTTCATTATAAGAAAACCTCTGCATTTGTTTTCGAAAGCTTCTCTTTTTACCCTTCAGACCATTTTCTTTGTATCCAATCACTTTCTAGATCACTTTTGAATGCAGTAGTGAACCCCAGCATAAACATCTATTTCTTTCAATTTCAAAAACTAATGCTTTATTAATGCCTTTTTTTTTTTTGTCCTATGCTTTAGTCCATTATTAGTTCATGAGAATGCCTTCCTTTTTACCCATGTCAGTTAAAGACTTTTGGAAAAGATTTCTAAAGCCTTCTCCCCTCCAGATTAGTGTCATTAGCTGGATCATACTCAACTACACCCTTCTCAGTTTCCTCAAACAATGCCAACAGATTTGTGGGGCATAAATATGCTGCTTGACTCTCCCATAGTGTACTATTTACAATAGTACAAGCTACAAATAGCCTACAATTTTTATTCTTCAGTATTGTTTTAGCCAGTACACTATTTAGATTTTCTTCCACAGATTTTCACATCAAGTCAAGCTCTTTGGGTAAGTGATATCCCTGGGACTCCATGAAACCCTTAGAGTTAGCATTACAATCTTCATATATGAAGGCTGATGTGAGAAACTGCACATTGCTGTAAATTTCAGTATTAGGCCAAAACTCTTGGCTGAATCCTGAGAAATGGTTCCTGTGCTTTATATCAACTTTGTCCTGAAACAAAGATTTGTTCGAGATACAACCTCTGATGGGCCCCTGTAAAAAAAGATTCTTTCACAGTGAACAGACACAAAAAATTAAACTAGCTTCTCTGTTATGGCCTCATTTCCTCCTAGAGCATCTGATGTAGCTTGTTTCAAAAAGATGCCGAGCCTTCTATTTCCTCTGCAAAACTAAAATATATAATTCTCCAGTGAGAGGAATAAAGGAATAGAATACACTGGGGGTTCTCCTGTTATGGTCAGTACCAAGAACATACATGCACTCTTGGGTTTTACCTACATTTGGGACACTGTGCAGGAGATGGGTGTATGGCATAAAATGGGAAAGATGGGAATATTCATTCTAGTCTTGCTATACTTTATACAAATACAGGAGTAAATCTGGTGAAGCAGTTGAATAAAATCAGTATTGCAACTAAGTCCAGACACTCAGAGAAGAACACTCAGTGAAGGAGAAAAAGTCTATCTTGAGCAAGAAACGGAGAAAATTCTTTTCTGCCACAAATGAAAGTCTTACAATAGAGTTCTGCACTCTGCCAGGTGAAGATTTTTTAATGAGATATTTTGCCAAACAGTTCTGATTAAACGAGTCAGACTGAGTACAGCCATGGAATTGTAGCTGCTTCACTGGGATTTTCATCAGAAGGTATTTGGGTGGCACTAAAATAACCGTCACTCAGGGGTTGTGGCAATTGCACAGGGTGCAGGAAATCTTCATGTTTATTCTTTACTGCCCATACAAGTTGCTAGTGAATCAGTTCCATTGGGTGCTCTTTGAGTCATGAATTTCTCTTTCCACACTTAAGTATATAATACTTGATAGGGAGAGAGATGTTGGTATCTATAAATCATAGATGTGGGTCTGGACTATATGAAAAAGCAGCACTGAGAGTGTTACTGAAGTGTGGCCTTTGAGAATGAAAACCAGATATTCTGGAATTCTATGTACTCTTCACCATCAAACAAAATTTGATATGAATTATTTAATTTGATCACAATCCAAGTTTCTACTTCTTAAAAAGAATTGAAAATCACTTTACTTTTTTATACATCAGCAATCCAGAAACACCACAGAATTTTTCTCAGATGTATTCTCCCTCCTGAACACATCCTTCCATATTCTACCTTTCATGGTGTGATGGTCTCAAAGAAAACTTTAAACAGAGACAGTAAACCAGAAGATTAGGCTAGTTCAGTAAACTTTCTAGCCATACTTTTATCTGAATTTACATACCTGTCAAAAATCAAAGAATTTTGCAAACAGCGTGATGATGTTCCAGCCCAATCCTCACAGTTAAAACTGCCCTCTGGTCCTCTGCTGCCTTCTTGCTTCCCTATCTGTCTCCCAGGCAGGCCATTTGCTGCATTGCCAGAGCAGTTCTACAGGCTGAGTTGAGACATCTTTTATTTTCCTATCCAGTGAGGCTTTATTGTGTGGGGAGGGAAAAGATCAGAGGAAGGAAGAGGATTTTTGTTTTGGTTTTTGTGGGGCTTGTGGGATTTGGTTGACTTCTAACATTTAAAATATGCAATTCTGGGATGACATTTTCAGGTCTATTTTCCCAATTCCTCTTAGATGACTAGAGGTAAAACAATTAATTATTTCTTTATGCTAGTTCGATTCTGAGTATGAAAAATCCAAGTTGTGATGCTCCAGCTTTGCCTGAATTACTGCTTCTTTCCCACCCTGACACGGTATCAATGCAACTGACAAAATAATGGCATGTATCTGTGCTGAGAGATTTGACCTGAGGCTTGTCATCAGGTTCCTGCAGGCTTGATATAATTGACTGTTTGGTTTTGACAGCCCTTTCCAGCAATTGTATCAGTTAACCCTGGGGACTGGGGGTTCCTCACACCAGCCCAACACTCAATTTCTCCCCACTCGACAAGAACTTAATGGATCATCTGAAGCAGGTTTCTTCCCAAATCACCTACTGAAACCTTGTTTAAAATGAAGAACTGGGGGACCTGTGTGCCATAGATCAACAAACAAATAAATAAAACATTTTGAACAATTCAAGAGCCCTTGATTGTCCAGATTCCAGCTGGCAAATGAAAAGAGTAACACCTATCCACGCATCTTCTTGTGTCCTGTGGTGTGTTCAGCAATCTTGAGTTGCTAAGAATAAGGGCAAAAAGTTATTCTTTAATTTGAACCCAACTTCCTAGCAAATTAATCTCTGTCAGGCACATATCAAAACACAGTTACTTTCTCTTGGATAATCTGAGCACTGCAGCACAAAAAACAGAGAAATTGAATTACAGTTTGATCTGTGAAATGCAGACTCTAAAAAGCAATGTAAACACCAAACCTGGAAACCAAACATATGAACTAAGGCAGCAAAGGAAGCTGGGAACATTTTTGCACTAAATCTGTCTTCTATCAAAAGCCTGAGTCAACTTATCAAAGAAATCCCATTAGTACCAAAGCAAGAGCCTAGATACAGATCCAGCGAACTACTACTGGATTTTTTGCCTCTGCTTCAGGGATTTTTCTTCCATCTACAAATCACCATGGATTTGTTTAACAGCAGGAACTGTTTGTTTAAAACCTCAGGTGTGCTTGATATTTTCTTTTTCCAAAATCAGTTATAACCTCTATCTTTCTAAAGAAAAATTAAACCCAAATGAAAAAGAAAAGCATTGGAGATAGAAGAAGGTTGTTTTTTTTCCCTCTATCTCATTCAGTTCTGTTTAATCAAAAAAGTAGAAAAGTTCTGAGAACCTGCACTTATGTTTACTTCTTACTTAAGGCTTGGCTTGAAAAAAAAATTGTTTTAAAATAAACTCAGGCAAAAAATTTTGAGGAGAGTTGAGAGTTTGTACCATAATCAACCATCTCACTTCTGTTTAAAGCACAAAAGTGTTTTTCACCAGGCTTTCAGCCAAAGATAGCTAGCTCTTATTAATAACATATTCGTACTCTGGGAGAAATCCAGCCTAAGGGTCTGAGCTATAGAGGCACCGGTCACCTGCAGCTCTCATCAACTTCAATGGGAAGTAGATGTCTCTGTAGATCAGAATTTACTGGAACAGAATTTCAGCCTCAGGATAAAATGAGACTTTTTAAAGAAATTTAATTTACAGAGAGAAATATGACTGCTTGGGGTGGTTGCAAGCTGCTATGTAAGAATCTCTCCAAAGGCCCGAGCCAGAGTTTGATGGAGTAATGGCAAGGGCATCTCTATGGTGGCTACAACTCATATCAATTACTATTCTCCTTAATTTAAAAAACAACCAACCAACCAAATAAACCCCAAAACAAAACACCCTCACAGCTGGAAGTGATTGGTTCCAAAAGATACAGGAGGAAAATGAAAACTCCAACAGACTGTCAGGCATAATATGAATGGTATGACAGCTTTAGCACTACAGAATAACTTAGGCTCCCAGTTCCTTGAATGATCTTTATGTAGCAGTTACTGCCATTAAACAAAAATTACTTCTTGAATGAAATACTTAGAATTCATTCCAATAGTAAAAGAAAATTGTAAATTTTAATGTATGTAAACACCTGTTCTTGAATCTATCAGGGAAAACAAATTTAAGTGGACCCTTGTAAGAAAAGAAAGGCAAAAGATGACATGAAGTAAAAGGAACCTAAGTTTCAGAAATCAAACAGCTGGTGAAACAAAGCTCATTTCAATGTCAACACCTAGATTACTTTCTCAGTAGATAGCTATTTTGGGGACAATAATGATGGGGGCTCAACTGTGGTTAGAATCCAAGTTAAAAAACAAGGCAGTGCTTATAGGGCATGCTAAGGACCGAATTTTCAGAAGTCCTGGACATTAATTTGTTTTTCCTGTAATACTAATTGCCACATTACTTCTGATTTCTCAAGAGGGGTATGGACATACTGTTTTCCACTATTTATATCTTGAGTTTTTTCTGTAATGTGCCAAATTATACACCTTGAATACTTGCGAAATTAACATATGCTATCAGTTAAATTACTACTAAGCAAAAATTTTTTTGAAATATTTTGTACATGGAGTTTTGAGACTGTTTTCAAAGATAGGAATGGCAAAATTGTTTTTAGCCTAAAGCAAAATAAAAGAAAACTGTGATATTTGATCATTTTCTTTTCTCTGGGACAGGTGTCCCTGCTGGCAGCAGGGGTGTTGGAACTAGATGATCTTTAAGGTCCCTTCCAACCCAGGCCATTCCTTGATTCCATGATTTTTCAGAGCAGGCCACTGACCAGTGGGCTGAGGATCTTTGCCAACCAGGCTCCTTGTTATTGTAGCTATTTTCTGGGCCTGTCAAAAGTCCTAGCTAGCCAAATCCTTCCTGAGTCTTGAAGGTACCAGATGCATTGATCTTCCTTGTCTTCTCATACTGCTGCTGCTGACCTTAGGCAGAAGCTGAGGTATAGATTTCTATAGAATTGGGTTAGCAGCCTGAATCTGCATTAGGTATCAGTAATCACGTTAAATCTGCATTAATTTTAATAACAGGGGAAGGAAGAATGTATTTTGAAAGCCTTTAAAGGCAAGAGTTTAACACTGTGAGGATACCAAATTAGGGATGGTTGATTCAGGCAAACCAATTTATGGCTGATTTAATATCCTTATATTTCTCCAACAACCATTTTAACCCTAGAGCAAGATGCAATTTCTTTTTTTTTTTTTAGCTAGATTTTTTTGTTCTTGATCTATGGTTTCTGCTCCAAAACCAAGTTGAAGAACAGGCAATGCAGAAGTAGGGACTGACAAATTAGAGCACAAGGCCACAAGGCCTGTTCACAAGAAAAATTATTTGGGTCATGTTTACAGAATATTTTCTGGTAAGGTTAGAATTATTAGAAGAAAACACATAGAATCACAGAATTACTAAGTGAGGGAAAGACCTCTAGGATCACATCTCAAATCCAACCTGTCTCTAAACTCTGAGCAGAGCTGTAGATGGGCATTAGATGAGGTTTGCTCACCTTTTCCTGCTGAAGTTGGTTGCCTTGATAGTGGGGATGACTGAGTCTTGGTCAATCTTTCTCTAAGAAACTATTTTATGTATTTAAAGCAGAGCAGTATTAAGTGAGTAATTAATTGCCTGGTGGTTAGGGAAGGTACGACTGTGGGGTTAAATATCCTCAGGCAGGGGAGGAAAGAAACTTGTAGCTCTGTCTGGTGTTTGGTCCCTGATTCATTGTCACTAGAGTCACAGGGAATTTTTTGTGAGCATCTAGGCTGTCAGTTTCTTCACTGATTTGGCAAGGACCTAATCTGGAAAGTCAGTTACTTACCAGGTCCTGTGTTGGAAAAGGTCGATGACTCTGGCGGGGAGAGACATTGCAGAATAACCAATATGGTTGATAAAAGCAAGCTCTGTTTATTAGCAATCCAGAGGCACTTATATAGTATACCAGCTTGTTAACTCCTAATTGGCTTAAACCTATCACAGCGCATTTCTGCTTCTACATAATTAGACTACATTGGCAAGCTTCTGCTAGTTATGTTATGATTAAAGAATTCAGAGTTCACCCTCCCTTCTCCTGGTCAGTACATCTTATCTGCACAGCTGCATGTCCTCAAAACTCCCTTTTTGTTCTCAGGCCTGTTTCTCACACAGGTGCTTTCTCATGCAGGCAGTTTCTCACACAACCCTCTGCTTGCAGGCCTTTTGCTTGTACAGTTCTTTTATTGATCCCATAATTCTATCAATGACCCATGTCCCTGATCCTCTAACCATTTTGCAACAGTCCTGTCTGTAATAACTCTCAAGCAGTACTGTGAGTAGCAAGGGACACTGTGTTGTTCCCTGTTATCTTCTCCCAACAAACAGCAAACTCAACCAGCATGACCAGCTTGCATTCATTATTGCAATTACAGAATACCTCAATTTCTTTCATATTAAACCTTGTAACATGGTGCCGGAGTACCCTGCTCACTACACTTGACCTGAGGACATCAGTACTTCAAGGACTGGTGGTAACAAGCAAACAAGGCACCAAGATTTTTGCACAAATGAGCACCTAAATTTTTGTAAATATATAAGGGATGTAGTACACCAGCCATGCAGCAGTGTGGTCAACATTCTACTAGGGAAGAGAGTCAACACAGACTAGTAAAGGTGGAATGAAAAGAGAAAATGAGAGAGAAGCAGGAGTTTTACACAAACTTCTCAGCCCAGACCTGCTATATGACTTCAGGCCACTTATTTCTGTTATTTTCCTTCTTTCTTGGTCAATGAAAGATGTACAGTTCTAGGGATCCCAACCAATTTAAGGATTTGCGCAGAGCCTAGATATGGACGCCCAGTTGCATCTGCAGTGTCTCAGTCCTTAGTGCAAACACAGCAATAAGCCTTCTGTTTGTTTCCTAATTCAAGTTCTAGCCCGAAGATTGTCTACTCTTTTTTGGCTCTGCTCTGTCAGCCTGAAGCCTAAATCATGAATTTTGGGCCATGTAACTATTTTCATTAGAGAGGAAACTGTATCACCAGGCTCTGTGATTTCAGAAGGTCCTCAATGTAATCTTCTCCAGTAATTAGATCTAAGGACAGAACGCTTGGGAATCTGCAATTCATGAAACTTTCAATATGTTACAAACCATAATTTACCTAGTTTTTAAATTATGACATTATCAAACGTATATGAATTAATTTAAAGGCCTCATTGGGCCTTTAATTTAAGAAAAGCAACAAAATAATCCATCGCTCACCTGGTACTGTATCACAGACGCTGAGGGACAAAGGGACTTCCACAGTAATGTAGGGAAGGGTAACTATAGGAAAGAAAAAACATATGAACACAGTAATTAGCAGAATTTTCTCACAGATTGGTGTCTTTAAATCTGTGAACTCCAGCATCCAAGGTGCAGACTGTATGTGCCTAACGTGGCCTTGGCACTTCTATGGGTACTGTCTCCTGTGGAGTCACTGGGTGGGTAACAAGGCACATCTTTGAAGACAATCAGTGTAATGTTGCTCATCTCTATCAATTCAAGTCTTTTTGTGAAACTTTCAGAATGCAATTCCTTCATCAAGTTTGGTTGAGCTTAGACAGCAGGTTCAAAAAGTAAGGAGGGCAGTAGGATCAGATGTGTATGCATTATGCATGAAGTGTCATTGCAAAAGCTTCAATTTTTACGAACTAGATAGTAATAATGAGAAAAAAAGAGGGCAAAGAATAGGAAAAGTTTGAAGATGTCTTCTGGAAAGCATATCACTGAGGCCTTTGTATCTAGGGGTTTATGCTCAGTAAGTTTTGGAGAATATCACTTAAGCTCCACGATGGTTCTCTGAGTCTACGGACTGTTAAGACTTTGGATTTATTTTTTTTATACTAAAGGATCAGGTGCCTGGAGGTTATGCTCTAATCCTATAAACTATGGGCAGAAGGCAGGCTTTTGCACAGATACTGTGAATTCCTTGTCTTTCTCATTCTTGACAGAGGAAACAATTTCATTATTTTTAAGGATTTGTCTTGGTAGGAGACGAGTTTATAATTAACAACCATATAATAAATGGTTTTACTCTACACTAACAATATTAACAGAGTATTTGAATAAGAGCAATGTGTTTAACCACATTTTTATTTCATATACATACATATTTCAGAAAACAACCTATGTTGCTTTGCAAATACTTCAAAGGAAAACAAATACTAAACAGTTAATTTCCTGTTATTGAAGTTCCAAAGAAAGTTAGAGAATAGAAATAAATATTGGTGTTACAGTGCTAAATCAATTTTGTCAATAATAGTTTTTATTTTTCCCTATCTTCCTGTAAGGTACTTAAGTTGAGATTTTTCCTTCAATTCCATTTGTTCATTAAGTTTAGGTCAATGTTTAATACAATTAAAGTCAAGAAATCTTGTGAGAACTGGAGAGAGAGCAAAACTAGGTTTTTGATTTTAGGGGGTTGTTTTCTCTCTAGTAATACTAAAGAGCAGTGGAAGGATGAGACCTGTTAACTTAAAATGTGGAACAACATAAGAACAAATTTTTTTATTAACTTTGTGATAGTTGATATTGTCTTTACTGAAGAAGTTTACTGTAAACAAAAATGTATCTGGAGAAACTTAAATACTATAAATAAATAAAACAAGCATCTAATAATAAATAATAAAGGGAAAAGTAATACTGATCTGTAATTTTAACTGAATTTCAGATTCTCTGTGAAGAGACATAAACACAAGCCTAAGAAATACTTTGTTCACTTTTCCAAAACAATGACAATGTAAAAACCAAAAACATTGGTAGTGCATCCTTTGGCTTTGCAAAACAGAAGAACAAGTATTAAGACTTGTTTATACAAAAGATTGTGTATTTAAATATTTCATGTTATTTTGTGCATGTCCATGTGTATGTACATGCAAAAATTATTTATCTTTTCGAGAAAAAGGCACAAATATAAAAACATATTTTGAGCCATGAATAACGTCTATTTTCCCTAGGCTACTGAAATTATGGTGAAAATAGGGGCATCAAAATTCATTTAACAATGTCTCTTATGTCCTGTAATTACAAGAACAAAACGCTGCACTTTGAATAGAAAATTATTTTTTCCTCAGAATGAGCCCATATGCACAGGTCCTGAATTGAATCATCCTCTCCAAGGGTTTCACCGTGCAATTTTAAATATTATTTAACTATTATGATTAAGATGGTAATAACACTTTTCTGAAGTTTATATTGCCAATACCTCCATTAGACATGCAAGTCATGTAAAAATAGAAAAATTATTAAAAGTGGTGGAACTTGTAGACATCTCATATACAAAAAGGCAATCTCTACTTCCCTCTGAGGCAAAATATGTGCATCAAAATCTCTGCTGAGCTTGCAGAGCAAAGAAGTCGATATTTTCAAGAAGAGCTTTGCAGAGTTTTTTTAAACAAAACCAGTCTTCTTTCCAACATTTTGAAACAAGCTTCATTATAGATACCTTTAATTAGGATATTTTGCATTAAATTAAGTATTTTATTTCTATTTGTCATGGTTTAACTCCAGATGTAATCTCAGCCCCATGCAGTCTCTTCTTCGCTCACTGGTGTGATGGTGAGAATTGGAAAAGTGATAAAACTCCTGGGTTGAGATAAAGACAGTTTAATAGGTAAAGCAAAAGCCACACACATAAGCGAAGCAGAACAAGGAATTCATTCACCCCTTCCCAGGGGCAGGCAGGTGTTCAGCCATCCCCATGAAAGCAGGGCTCCACCACACGTAATGGTGACTTGGGAAGACAAACTCCATCACTGCAGACTTATTCTTCATCACCCTTTGCTATTCTTCCCCCAGCTTTACACCCTGCCCATGATGCCATATAGTATGGTATGGGGTCAGCTGGGATCAGCTGATCTGGCTGTGTCCCTTCCCAGCTTCTTGTGAACCCTCAGCCTCCTTGCTGGTGGGGTGGGATGAGGACCAGAAAAGGCTCTGTGCAAGAACTGCTCAGCTACAATGGAAACTTCCCTGAATTATCAACACTGTTTTCAGTACAAATCCAAAACATCTACTGAGAACCAAATTAACTCTACCCCAGTCAAAACCAGCACAGCATTAGATTTATATTTTGCTTAATAATGAGACAAATCATAAGCAAAAGGGGAGTTCCTAGAACATAAACCAGTAGCAGCAAAAACCTAGTTTAAAAGATGTTTTCTAAACTTATGACTTCTAAAGTTCAAATCTCCCTTTGGTCTACAGAGATTTTTTTGTTTTTGTTTTTGTATTACAGGTAATAAGCAAAATTTAAACCAAAAAATCATTATTAGTTATTTCCCAGCATGCAAACTGTGATCTACAGAAGTGTAAGGAGAGTACTGAAGATCCTCAACTCTAAATGACAGAGGGAGTTTTTAAGTTTTCATGAACACAAAACAGATAAAATAATGTTATATCAATATTTGTGAAAAACTAAATAAAATAATTTAAAAACAATTAACGAAGACAATTGTAACTACAACTTGTGCAATACTGTGTAATACTTCTTCAATAACTACTTATCAGAACTAAACAGGCATCAGAAAAGTGAAAAAAGAATGAACAGGAATATGTCTTGAGTATCCTTTGACAAGTGGAATAAAGAAAACAGAAGAAATAAAAATGAAAAGATGAAAGCTAACCTACTTTAAAAATAGTTATGGAAGCTTGCTTTTCTTTATTTATTTTTCAAGAGTTGTTTAAACTGCTTATTTATAATTGAGCCTTTCAAATACACATGATTTGTTAGAGTAATATGTACTTCAGCTTTGTCTCTCTCTTTCTGTCTTCAGACTGACTGCTATTTGAAGGCCTTATTTCATATGGCTGGACTAATGCTATTGCACAAATTGCCACCTTTTGAAGGCCGTGATTTGAACCTGCCTGAACAACTGCCATTTTAGCACCACAATAAAAAATACCTTTCATTAACAACTCTCTTCCTTTCAGGAGGAATAACGAAACAAAGCAAAATAAAAAGCCACAATCATCCCTTTTCCTAGAGGAGCCATGCTTTGGGGACATCTCCTCCCATCTCACCTTCCAGAGTTTCAGAGCTGCTGCACTGACATGGGCACTGCAGCACACAGCGGCTGTGACAATGCTCCCCCCGAGCACGTCCTGTCCTCCCCTTGGCTCTGCAGATACTCTGTCACCAA
Source organism: Corvus kubaryi (assembly GCF_017639235.1). NCBI lineage: Eukaryota > Metazoa > Chordata > Aves > Passeriformes > Corvidae > Corvus > Corvus kubaryi. Next base: position 12,165,572 of record NW_024582056.1, read on the forward strand.
AGCCAACCTCACTACTGTGTGGGGTTTTCCAACACCCACACCCACTCCCCAATTGCACTGGGGCTCCTCTTCTGCTCCCCATACCCTGCCCAGCTTCCCAGGGTCCCAAGGAGCTTCCTCCTCTTTTCTCTCCCTGTCTCCTGACTGGAGGTAGGGGACACTTCTTTCAATAAAACGGTGCCTGCATGAGAACACGTGAAGGGATTGGATGTTTTAGGTGATTCCCTGGTGTGCAGGGTTGCATGCCTCCACTGGGGTGAGTATGTGCTTATCCAAGACTCACTTTATCATATATGAGGCTGAAAGTGGTTGTCTTCAGTACTCTCAGATGTCCAGATCTTGTCTGCCTAGCTGCAAGGTTTTGACTTTATGTTGTAATTACCCAGCCAGACAATCAATTTTAACTTGGCAAAAGATTCTACATCTGAGTTCTTGTTATTCATAAAAAGGTCACTCTTAAAAAATATTCATCAAAATTTCAGTCCCCCTAATCACATGGAGCAGATGTTTAATTAAGTATTTTTGACTAATAGCCAGCTATCTTCAGCATGGATGTCCACTCTCAGTGTCTTGAGTCTGGTCTAATGGAGATGGTCAGCTTAAGTTATTCCTCACCATTTCTATTTCAACTACCAAGTTCCCTTTTGTTTTCCATTCAACTGCTTCCTAGTAAAATTAGGCTAATTCTTAGTAAAACTAAGCTAAAAGAATGAGGACTGTTTTGTGCACATGACAGCTCTAATTTAGCTAATACACAGTTCTCATCATGCAGAAAAGACCCAGAGGAAGGGAAAGTCTTGAATTGGATGCAGAATTTGATCCTCACCCAGATACAGGGCTGTCCTCACTACTTTTGACTAGGGAAAGAGCAGAGTAGGGAAACTTGGGAGCTGTATTTTTATGCTGAGTTTGTCCTGTGAATAAACAGGATTTCAGTCTCCAGGACCTTAAGAGTTATAGCAGAAGTATACAACTTCTCATTATAAATGTTTTTAGAAGCTGCCTTCAGATGACAGATTTTCATTATTCTCTCTCCTTCAAGCTCAGACTTCACTGAAGAAAACACCAAACATTTCTTACCTGTTATTTAACCATTTGGACTATAACATATTGCAAATTGATTCTATGACATTAATGAAGTGGTCAGGTGTCAGTTCTGCAAGGGTCCTAATGTCAGATACAATGCATCACCTAACAGACCTAAAAATCTGAATAAACAGAGACTGAAGTCCAATGAGAAATCCTTTAGAAAAATAAATGAGGGTATTTACTTCTTATTTTGTCCGCTAGGCTAGGATGAGCTGATGATATTGTTAAGAAAGCTCTCTGAGGCTTTGCCCTTCTTGCTACAGAACAATATCTTGAACCATCAGCCCCAGCTGATGATCTGTGCGTTATGTAACCAGGGGTGGGAGAGGCAGAGCTCCTACAAAGAGAGTCCTGGATGCTGAAGATCTCAATTTTGTACCAAAGTTTCACCTGGGAACACATGAAAATGTCAGAACCGTAATTTGGCTTCTATCTGCTCTTTATCACAGATATAGCATTGCCTTCTCAAGGCCCTTATTTTCTTCTGCCTTGCTCTAGCCACAAGCAGATGCTGCTCAACAGCAATGTTAACAGGCTTTTGAACTCAAAGGTAAGTCCCTCATTCAAGTCGTTCTTCTACAATTAGCAATGGGGTGTACTGGTTGCTCACCCCATGTCAGGGTTTAAGCTATATAAGGCATAAAATTAATAGGTTTAGACATGGCAAAGATGAAATTCTTTATTCAGAGGTAATGAGATGAAAGGAAGTACTTAATGTTTATTAGTCAGATAAGGAGAAAAGTCTATCTTAACTCCTTAGGAATTTGTCTGGAAACCCCCTAGCAAGACGGGATTTCATTTTATTAGTTCAACCTATGGAAAAATTTGACTTCTTCATATCTTTCAAAACTTAAGTATTGTATTTTAAAGTTTCAGAGAATTAAAGCATTATTTAGCTGGCAAACATCTGACTGGAAGATATGAGGTGGTTTCAAGAGAAATATTTTTGAAAACTAGACAGAAGTCAATGGTTTTTAATAGCAACAACCCAGCAGACAAAAGAGTTTAGCACCTGCATCCTCCTGTGGAGGAATTTAAGTATCTGGGTTTTCACAAATAACAGGCGCTCATGAAGGTACTTAACAATGAAACATTAGTATCCAGCAGATTTTCATTGCTCTCCTGAGTACTAATATTGCAGTGCTACCATTTTAATGGGAAAAAAAAAATTCCAAAACCAACCTGAAAATTATAGCTAGCCTAAAAATTTCAGATTCCCAAATACATTGGGAAATCCAGCCCTAGTCATGAGTAGGGCACCAGATGTTGAAGTGCTACTGCAGCAGAGGGTTAGTGCAGCTGGGACTGTTCTGGAACATCTGTAAAGCAAAATTCAGAAAAGAGGATTATACTGGTATGTCATCTAATGCAGCATAAAAATAAATAACTACATAAATAAATAACCTTTTGAGCTCCAAGCCCTTGCTTAGATCCTGAACAAGAGTACCTCTAGCTTTTCTTGTACGTTTGTGCCCCGACACTCCTTCAGCAGTCATTTCATTAACAGACCGTTCCGTCCTTTTTTTTTTTTTTTGTATCAAGAAAGTATAAAGGAGAAAAATGCAACTATATTTAACTTCAGAACTGTCCATCAGCCATGTAAAAGTATAAGTATTTCAACTAGTAAACCACGGAGCACTTCGCTGCTATGGCAGGCTAGCGCTAACGCAGAGTCCTGCAGGATGCTGCGGCGCGGGCAGCTAGAGACGGGCACAGCCCGCCCGTCCCGACTAAACGCTGCTCAGCCGCCCCTGTCCGCGCCCGGGGCGGGTCCGCCAGAGGATCCGCAGGTGTGCGCGGCGGTGCCCGCTCGGCCCCGGCAGCGGGGGCGCGTCCCGCACCGCGGGGAGAGCGCCCATCCCCGCCGCGCCGCACCGCGCAGCTCCCGTCCCGAACCGACGCTCCTCACACCGCCAAAAGTTTCAGCCGCCGGCGTGCGGGGCCGATCCCCCCCCCACGCCCGTCTTGCCCCGCTTTATCTCCCGACAGCCGCTCGCCGTCCCCGGAGCGCGGCCGCGGCGGGGCCCTGCGGCAGGAGCGGGCTCCCCCCCGCCCCGCACACCCTCCGGCGGCGGCAGGGGCGGGCAGGGCCGCGGCACTGCC